>NC_056725.1:510931666-511093935 GCF_019279795.1 Protopterus annectens
TGTAAGACTGCTGTGGCAAATCCAGCTCTGGATTTAGAAAAGACAGGTAAGTGGTAATGCTTGGGGAAGGCGTATACAGAGCTCCAGGTTGCAGCTTCCAGGATGTCCCTGGTAGGGGACTCCCCTGAGAAATGCCATAGAGGTTGATGTAACCCTAGTGGAATGTGTTCTGATCCCCTGAGGAGTAGGTTTCCCACGGTGTTTGTTGCAGAAATGGATGCAGTGTGCTATCCACTTAGAAATGGTTTGCTTTGAAATGGTCTTGCCCTCTGTCCCTGTAGCAAAACTGGTCAGATTTTCTGAAAGGTTTAGCCCTGTCCAGATAGAACCTAAGCTGCCTGTGCACGTCCAGTGAGTGCAGGATCCTTTCCCCTTTATTCTGTGGATTAGGGAAAAAGGTTGGCAAATGAATGGATTGGTTTAAAGCCACACTAGACACCACCTTGGGCATAAATGATGGGTTAGACCTGAGGGAAACCCTGTCCACATGGAAGATAATGAAGGGTTCCATAGTCATAAGGGCCTGCAATTCAGACATTCTTCTTGCTGAAGTGATGGCTAGAAGTAAAGCGGTTTTCCAGGAGAGGAATTTTAACTCTGCTGAGGCAGCAGATTCAAAGGGTGGAAGCGTGAGTTTTACCAATACAAAGTTAAGGTCCCAGGCTGGAGTGGGAGCTCTTCTGGGGGTCTTAAATTTTTGACTCCTCTCAGGAACTGTTTGACCAGAGGATGAGAGAAGAGGGGTGGCTCAGTATTATAATCAGCCGAGATGGCAGTGGCATGAATCTTAATTGAAGAGAAGGATAGGCCTTTGTGGAGCATGTCTGTTAAGTAATCTAGTATATGAGGTAAGCTGGGCACAGTTGTGTCCATTCCTTGAGACTAGCCCCAAGAACAGTATCTTTTCCACTTTTCTGAACAGGATTTTCTAGTACTAGGTCTCCTTGCCTCAAGGATGACTTCCCAGCACCTGTTTGCTGAGGGTTGCTGGTGGTAAGTTCAGGGGATGAGCCAGGCTGCTAGGTTCAGGTTTTGTAGCTGAGGATGCAAAAGCTGGCCCTCCTGCTGGGACAACAGGGAGGGGGTCTGAGGCAGATGCCATGGTGGCAGTACTGTCAGACTGCGCAAAAGTGGGTACCAGTACTGGCGTGGCCAGTCTGGTGCAATCAGGATTGTCCTTGGCTTGTCCTGTTTGATCTTTAGTAGAACCTTCAAAAGGAAGGGCAGAGGGGGAAACACATAGTTTGAGAGGTTTTCCCATGTAAGGACAGGGCATCCAGTTTCCATGCTTGGCTGTGGGGAGTTCTGGTGCAATATTTGCCCAATTGATAGTTCTGAGGGGAAGCAAAAAGGTCCACCTCTGGTGCCCATCTCCTGTGGATCAGAAGCTTGAATGATATGGGTTCCAGTTTCCACTTGTGTGGGTCCATTAGATTTCTGCTTAAATCTGCCAGTGGATTTAGATTGCCTGGCAGGAATTGAGCTTGCAGGTGCACCTGATTGCTCAAGGCTGCGTTCCACAGAGCCATGGCTAACCTGCAGAGTGGGTAGGAATTGGTTCATCCCTGCTTGTTTATGTACCACATTAACTAAGGTGTTGTCTGCCTTTAACAATAGTTGCCCTGGAAGAATAAGGCATTTTGAAGGCTGTCAGTGCATTTTGTACAGCTAACATTTCTTTTTGATTGATATGCAGGTGCATTTGCTTTGGGCTCCATTTGCCTTGACTGCATTGTCCTGCCATGTGAGCCCCCCATGCATAGTCTGATGCGTCTGTTGTTGGGGTTTGGGCGGCAGGGGGTTGAGTGAAAGGGAGTCCTTTATTGTGGTAGCAGGCCTCTGCCCAAAGGAACTCTGCCCTTAGGCAAGGAATGATAGGAATCATTGTTTACAGGTCCTGAGAATGTTGACACCAGAGACTTTTTAAGTACCACTGAAGTTTCCTCATATGCAGTCTTGTATATGGAATTAGTAGAATGCGAGAAGGCCATGAACCCTAGGGCTTGCAGTATTTTTCTTGCAGATAGCTGGGTTTTGGTGGCCAGTAGATTGAAGTAGCTTGTCAAATAAATTCATTTTTCTGGAGTGAGGAATCCCATCTGGGAAGTTATGTTCAAGCTTGCTCCCAGAAATACAATCCACTGGCTGGGTACTAGATGTGCTTTCTTTTTGTTGATTGTGTACCCCAGTGAAGTTAGAAGTCTCTTTACAAATGTCAGGTGCTAGAGTAGCAATTCCTGACTGTCCGCCTGAATCAAGCAATCGTCCAAGTATGGGTAAATTTGAATTTTTCTCTGTCTGCAATATGTAATGGCTGGAGCTAGGCATTTTGTGAATACCCTGGGTGCAGTAGATAAGCCAAAAGGAAGTGCAGAAAACTGATAGTGCATAGAGTCTGCCCTGAAACGCAGATATTTCCTGCAAGATTCCCTTATGGGGGTGTGCAGATAAGCTTCTTTTAAGCCCAGGGTGGCTAGCCAGGAGTCCTTGGCTAGCATAGGAAGCAGCTGTTGGAGAGTAAGCATTTTGAACCTTGGAACCACCAGAAAGGTGTTGAGAATAGACAGATCCAGGATAGGGTGCCAAGAGTTTTCTTTTTTGGGTACCAGAAAGAGTCCGGAGTAAAAACCTTGTCCCCTTTGCTCTGCTGGGACAGGTTGAATAGCCTTGATACTGAGAAGAGAAAGTACTTGCTTTTGGGCCTCTGCCCACTGGTTTGAGGGGAGGTCTGGCCATCCGCTTGGGGTTGGCAGGGAGTGTAAATAGAATCTGTATCGCTGGGATACAATGTTCAAGCCCCATCTGTCCTGGGTGATGTATACTCTCATTTTTTTTTTGCATGCAGGGCAAGTTTTCCTCCTAAGGGTTTAAGTACTTGGGCAAGGCTTGGAAGAGTTAAGGATAAGTCATTCCGAGATTTTACCACAGGAAGGTGACTTACTACTCCATGTTTTACAGGTGGGAGCACTCCATTGCTTAGATCTGTGCATACCCTGAGACTGTAATCTTGGTGGTCTGCTGCCCCTGGGCTTGGACTGAAGGTCTGGGATGGACTGGAAAGGAACAGTTTTTAGAAGGCCAATGCCTACTAAATCTAGGTGGCTGTACCTGTAGGAAATCTTTAATTTTGCATAGATTCAGCTTTTTCCTCCATCTTTTGGAGGACTTCTGCTTTATTGCCAAACAGGCATTCTTTGTTTAATGGTGCAGCTAGTAATTTTGCTTTGACATGGTCTGGCAAGATTTGTTCCTTAAGCCAAGCATGCCTTCTAAGAACAGATTCAGACAGCAGCCCTGCAAGATGCTTCTAAGGCATCAAAACCACATTGCAAACTATGTTTTCCAACTTGGTAAGCAGAATGCATTAACTCTTGTAAATCTTTATGTTCTGCATTATCAGGAATCCACATAATTTTCTGTTTAATTAGCTCCATAATATGCTGCTGATACATCATTTAATTCTGGCAATTTAAAGCCCTGATGGCAAGAGTAGCAGAGGTGTATACCTTCTTACCTCCATCTGTCTAAAGCCCTAGAGTCCCTGTCCGAAGGGGTAGGGTTTTTTGCTGTTGTAGCCTTAATGCCTTTAGGTCCCTGGGAAATGGTCTCTGGATCCACAGTAGGATTCTTAAAGAGGAATTTGTGGGAGGCAGGTACTCTAATACCTGTAAGGTTTTCTGGAACTGGAGGCAAAGTATCAGAGGTAAGGCTGGATTCCAAGAAGACAGCTACAATTTCTAGAACAGGAGGGATGGCTAGAGGCCTGTGCTGAGGCAAGTTTAAAAATTCCCCGAGTCTCTTTTTGGACTGTGGGTAGTCCTGGCAATCCCAGCGGAAATGCTCTCTAAGGGTATGCAGGGTTTCACCAAAAGAAAAATCTTCTGGTGGGGAAGCAGAGGGAATGGAATCCTCTGCATGAGAATCCTCATAGGTAGATAAGGGTATGTCCTGGTAGTCAGAAGGAACAGAGTCAACACAGACTCATGACCTGAAGAATCAGAAGGAAAATCAGTTCTTGGTCTATTAGAGGGGGAAGGCTGGCTTCCCCTAATTAAAGTTATAAGATCTTCAGCCATTCTAAGCATTTGTTTCTGAGGCATGTGGTCTTGAGAATGCACTTTGTTCGGTTTCCTAGGCGTAGTGCGAACTCTGGGCCTGAGAAATTCAGTATTTTTGGTTTGAAACAAAGTCGTCAGTTTAATATGAAAATCAGAAGGCCTGAATACACCCTCAGAAGCCGGTGCCTGCACAGCAGCTCCAGACCCATCCAAGGTAGCAACATCCGCAGGTTCCATAGTCAAAGAAGCATCTCGCGGCATACCGGACTTGAATGGGTGTCAGTAGAGGCCTGTGACTCTGTAGAAGCAGGTATCAGGGGCTGCGAAAGCACCTCACTGAGTACCAGCGGTCTGACTACTAGCTTAACGGAAGCCTCATCGGCAGTTTTGGACCTATGCAGTCTGTCTCTGTCTTTATCCTTATGTTTTTTCAGAAGATTGGTAGTTGGATGGCTTATCGAAGCCATTCTGGAATACGGAGAATGAGAGTGAAATAATTTAGTGAAAAAATAGCCCAGCGACAAACAATTCTGGCGTTGAACAAGGCACAAAACCAACAGTGAGGGATGTCGTGGTCTGGGCCTAGACAGGTGATGCAGTAAGAATGAAAATCTCTGAGAGGTATTTGCTTTCCACAGGCAAGACAATTATTAACTTTTTCTGACATTGGTTAGAGCAAGAAAAAAATGATCCCAATGGGGTACTTATCTTTTAGAAGACTTCAGGTCTGAAACTCGAAAAACGAAAATTTCAGCAGGCGACTGGCACTTGTGAACTGCTTCTGCTTCGGATACTCCACAGCAAGAAAAACTGATGTAATGGCATCGGCTGCATATTTTATACCCATGACGACCTGATGTCATGGAAGAAGTGACAGCATCTGATGCAGAAATCCCAAGACTCTGGTATTCAGGCCGACTGAGGGCTATCTGCAGGCAGATAACCCAAATGTGATGACTGCAAAGTGAAACACGAAGAACATCAGAAGCTGTTGTTAAAAAGGAATAATTAGTAGGGCATATAAAATACTGCATGATAACTACAGCAATCAATCAGAGGAGGTTAGATAGGACTGGAAAGAGAGAACGGATAGGCAATTCACAAAGAAATGATGGGAGGATATATGCATGGTTCCAGAACATGCAAAAGAAGTCTAGAAGATTTAGGAGCTTTGCTTAGACAGATCTGCATAGGTATTTTTACACCCCAAGCAGACTCCAAAGAGTTTTTCCTCAGGTAGCTTGCAAATGAAGTGTGATGGGGAACAAAGAGAAACACATTTTTTCGGACAGTAATGAGTTGGCCGACTTGAAAAATTCTCTGCAGACTACTCTGTCAGAAATACCGGGTGCCAACACAATGAGGCTCATGCAACACTTGGGTGGCTTAAATAGTAGTGACAGTCTCAAACGCACTTTTAGAACGTTCTTTAGTAACTAGGTCAGCTTAGCAATGCTAATTGGGAACTTAAAAACTGTGCAGACTAGTAAAGAATTGTACATCTAAGGGGGTGGATTATCTCACTATCTGTGATGGTTGCAGGAATTTCCATATAGGTAAAACTGAAAGACAGTTAAGAAAAAACATATGAACATTTGCACACGAACAAGAGAAACACCAACAGTGCACTATTCAAGCATATTTTATTATGCTCTACTTGTACTAAATTTCAGTTTGGCATCTTGGAAACCGTTCCTCTTTGCCAAAAATCAATTGCTAGAAAATGGAAATCAAAGTCTAAATCAACTATACTAGAAGTGAACATATTAACAAGATATAAAAACTGGAAGTGGGATCTTTAGAAAATGGTGGGAGCAAATTACATGGAAAACTGTGAATTGTGGGAAAAATGCATTTAGAATAATGTTTTGGAGAAGGAATGAGGTTTAAAGGAAGGCAGGAATTGAATGAGCCATGTAATGTTTGACAATGACAGTATAGATTACAAGAGATGTATGTTAGCGACAAAAATATGTCAATATTGCTAGTTTTCATTTATATAAATGTATGATTACCTATGTCATAAGTGATAATTCAATAAAGATGTTTCTTATTTAAAAAAAATCTCCTCATTCTTTCACAATTAGTCAGAATAAACTAACATACAAGCATGTCAATTCAAAATTCTGAAAATCAAAGTCACCAAAGCATACACTCCTCCCCTCCCCATGCTTTCCAATAATCTAACCCAGAGTAGGACTGGAATTAACCAATTATTTAGCAGCATTAGGATTAACTAAAGTTATAGTTGTTGAGTTATGTTTTGGAAGACTGTATTAAAACTTAAGACTGAGGAACTTTATATATTCCATCAGCCTTTTTAGGGGCAGCAGGATGGCTATCAGGAAAATTGAAGGCAGTGACACACATCCTCCAGAGCTGACAGAACTGGAGGATTGGGTGAAGGTTTTGAAAATGTCTTCTGTAACAGCTTGAAGTATTTTCTGAGGGACTGAGAAACCTCCCACTGAAAAGACTAGCATATTCTGGAAATAGTCTCAAAGAGAAACCCCCACAGGAATAAATCAAAAATTGAGCACTTGTCTGAGTCTTAAAAAAAAAAAAAAAAAAAAAAAAAAAAACTAAGGATAAAACACAGTATCAAGTCCCTTCATCTTCCTGTCCAGATTCAGAATGTTGAAAGTCTTTATCCCTGTATATCTGTACCCCTCTTTTACCAGAAACCACCTTATTAGAAGGATAAACAGCCTGAATTAAACCCTATGCCAGATCTAGTAAACTACCCCATCTAAGGAAATTTGAGAACAAGTAGAATAGACATTCAGTTTTCTGTTTTGACAGGAAAAATGGGTCCAACAGTGTCAATAATGGTGGCAGCAGCTTCCCCAGGGAAGAGCACAACATTCTGACTAGAGAGAAGGAAGCCTTCCCTGTTCCCTCTTCCCAGGACAGACATTTTAAAAGTATAGCCTTGTGACTGCCCATACTCCTAGCTTAAAAATAATTTTCCTTAACAGGAAAGTTCGAAAAAAATTTCTATAAAGTGGAAGGTTTTTCCTCAAAGGGGACTAACTTATCTGCCCAGCAAAGGAACAACACAAGAAGACTATCAATCCTTGAAAGCCTGCGGTGGCAGGAAAGCTCTCAAGGGCCTGCCGACCAAACCAGTTTTTAGTCGACTCAGATTTGGAAGTGTGGAAGGTACCCTAAAGCGTTGGGAAGCTGACCGGCTGTTATATCCTTGGTAGGATGTAGCCCATACAGCTAAGGCTACTGCAGCAGTGACCAACATGAAGAACATCAAAATTAAGTCTCACCATAATGCTAGATCTGTAAAAAGTGGTAACATCCTCAGCAACATGCTGGAATATGTGTCACGGGCACTAGGGTTGTTTAGCACCTGGAACGTTCCCCAGAGTTCTCTCTCTATCACATATAATTCTTAAGCTCTATCAACTCTTCAGTTCTTTGCAAATGTGCTGTGCATGTGCCCTCATGGACAAGATCACAGTAAAAAGGAAAACATTAAGACCAGGTACAGCAAAAAAAGTAAATCAATCAGCAAACATACGTGCTGATGAGTAACTGTCACAGGAAACAGAATAAATACTGAAGACTGTTGGTACTGTGGTGGTGGTGCTGCGGTAGCATTGTCGCCTCACAGTAAGACGCTGTCCTGTTCGATTCTCAGCGAGAACGTCTTCTGTGTGGAGACATGCGTGAATGGGCGTACCTTCGTTGAAGGTTGTGCATCAGAGCTGGCAACTCTGCACGTAAAAATCTACTGCCAATCATTAGTGGACCGGAGTTCCGCTGTGGTGACCCCTAACCGGGAAAAGCCGAAAGACACAACAAAAACTGAAGACTGTTGGTTTGTCCTAGGTAGAGGCAGGAGGATGAAAGCGTGAGAAAGAGTTACTAAAGATGGACCCCACTTCTTACAGATCTACTGTTGTAAGACAACTTTCATATGTGGTAAAAAGTGGTCCATTCTCAATAAAAGTAGGACTGAATTGCTAGCCAAATCCCCATGTGGTACCATTATAAAAAGGCATTAACCCTATTAGAGTAGCCCCAAAGGACTTTGCTCTGGTAACAATGAAAACTTGTAATGCTTGGTGGATTATTTAGATTAGCCCTTCGGGTAGAAGCACAAATATCTTCCACTGATACATGTGTAAATGAAGCAGCAACCACCCAAGGTGGAAAGTACTGTCAAGAGAGGCAAGTTATGTCCCACTGGAATAAGAAAATTAAATGAAGTCTAAGATCCACCTGGATAAGATGATCTTGGATACCTTTATCCCCTTACTTCGACATGCAAATGAGAGAAAAAAGCTGGTTGTTTTTTTCTGAATTCATTGGTTCTATTGATACAAAATCTGAGGATCCCGTATATATTCATGCAATGCAAGATAATACTCCCCTTTGTTTTCATGGCTGTGAAAAAGTAGTGGGAGAACAATGGCCTGGTTCAGACTGACTTTTGAGGTCACCTCTGGCGTGAATGAGTGGTTTGTTTAAAATGCCACACTGTCTTTGTGGACTATAAAGTACGAAATTTTAACAGGCAATTTTTATAAGTTCTCAGAAACTCTTCTTGCTGATTTAACAGTCATCAGACTACTGGCTTTCTAAGAAAGAAATCCGAGATCAGATGACGGTCCAATTCAAAGAAGAGCACGGTTAACTTCTTTAGAATAAAATAAAGATCAAGGGGGCACTGTCTCATGGAACATGTAGTCTTAAGTAAAAGGAAGGAAGGTTTTGCTGGCTTTGGAGTTCAGGACATTGGTGAAAGTTTTGTATGGCAGAAAGGTGCACCTTTAAGGAAGACTAAAACAGACTCTGATCAAATAGTTCAAGTACTGCAGGACCTGGCAAATGAGTGCATGCTGTGGCTAGGGATACTTTTGTTGCCAGCTGCACAAATTCTTTCCACTTAACGTATTCTGCAATATAGCCAGGATTTTCTTAACCTTGTCTGAGGACTCAAGGCCACACCGACAGGTTGATGGCACTGATGTCTGGGTAAGGAACTCCAGGATAATGGGACATTGGGGTCCATGGGCAGAATTAGTCGCAGTGGGCGCTCCACTGTCTAGGGGTCAGCACTGGAAGCCACACCTCCACCAGTAAATCATTTTGGACTTGCGCTGCTTACCTTTCTGAATGGTCTTGAAGATCAAGGAAAGGTGCATTTCCTTACTGCTCCATTATAGCATCCAAGGTTTTGGAGTGGGGTCCATGAATGAGGGAGGTAAGATGCTGGCACTTTTAAATTTGATGACTATGAAGATGTCTGCTTCGGGATGGCCCCATGTGTGAAAGTTTTTTTTTTCTTTTTTTTTTGCTGCTTTTGTTCCCAATGCCTGTCGATTATCAGCTCCCTGCTGGCCAGTTGCCCATTTGTTCTTCATCATTCAGGCAAAGGGTCAAACAGGAGGAGCCATCAACTGCACATGCTATGGGTAGTGAGACGGTTTACTACTTCTTCAGCCCTCCCTCCTTGCACACACCTGCCAAAACACCAGGGAAGGAATATGCAACAGGTTGACCACAGAGGACATCCCCTCACTTGTGCGAGGGGTGCCCTCTCCAAGCAACCCAAACCCTCACCACAAAGCACTTGGTGGTGGTTTCTACAGTCTCCATCTGGGAAACTGCACATCTGTGTGAGCCTCAGTAGTCTCCATCTGGGAAACTGCACATCTGTGTGAGCCTCAGTGTATGCACCTCTCTTGGTAGAGGCAAGCTGTCCATACCTCATTTCTCCCCCTATCTGCCTGGCTCCTCCAATATTTGAACCTTAACTGCCTGGGTTACAGTCAGAAAACCATTTCAATGAACAACAGAGTCAGGCAACATCTGAAAAAATATTTTGCTTTGTTTGATTCTGTTCAAAAACCTCTCATGAGGAAGAAAACTCCTTTTGATCCCTTCTGTTAGATCACACTTAGCTCAGTCCTACAGGCTGACTGCTTATCAGCAGAGAGGAAACTTGAGCTCCATCTGCTTATGTATCAAGTCACAATATATACTGCTGGTGTGCACTATCAGATGATCTTTGAAAAGGAAGGAATTAAATGCTTCCAATATAGTAGGACCACTCTGAGCTCCAGAACACTGGTATGTAATTAGCTTCCTGCAGATGGGCCTTCTTAAGGGCCTGATTCATCACATAGGTTAATAATTTGTTCTTGCAGCACTGGACAGTGGCCTGATTAAAGCCACAGCATTTATGGCATATCAAATGGTTGTGCTGTTTACCCAGGCAGAGAATGAACTTGGAGTGGCCATCACCAAGGCGTGATTTAACACCCAAAAGCCCACTCTCTGAACAGAGGTTTGGGCATGTTGACTAGGAGGAAAAGAATGCAAAGCCAGTGCTTCATTTCAGAAAGAGGGAAGCTACTACATAGAAAGGTAATGAAAAGTTGGAGAGCTTATATGATGTGTAGAAGTTCCAGGCACTGAACAGTCATACGGTCTGTGGCACACAGTCCTACTTGCTACTGAGGAGAAATCACCTCTTACCAGCTGTTAGAATTATAAAAACTGTGAGCAGTAACTATTCCACACTCAGGGTACAATAAACACAAAGCACAATTCTGTAATGTGTTACCACATCCCTTCTGTCTCACTTCAGGAGCACAACTGTTTCCTTGATAAACTTATAGCCCTCGCTACAAGTGAAAATCTGTTTCTGCTTAATCACCTGAAGTATCCTGCCATTGACTGAGAAATTATGCTTCAGCAAATAATCAGCACAAAACATTCTTGATATCTAAACACTGCCACACCCCCTTTTCACTCTGACAACAATGGCATGATGTTCTTCATATACACCAAAATAAACCTAATAAAATTATACTAACATTAAAGACATTTCAGACAGCAACTATGGTATTCTAATCACTCAGTTTGCAATGTACCAACGAATCACTTAAGACCCTCTACAACTTTTTAAACTGGATAAATAAATTCATCCCTGTGAAGCATAAATATATTGAACAACTCTACCATAAACTTAACTGGT
Organism: Protopterus annectens; assembly: GCF_019279795.1. Lineage (NCBI taxonomy): Eukaryota > Metazoa > Chordata > Ceratodontiformes > Protopteridae > Protopterus > Protopterus annectens. The sequence goes on from NC_056725.1 coordinate 510,942,725, forward strand.
GGAGTTCAGAAATCAACAGCCTATTACACTAGAAGAAGAGTGTACAAAGCCTTCAAACTTTAGACAAAAGTCTAAATACCAACACTATCAAAACACAGTTCACTAAGACAACAAAAAGCACAGCTTTGTTCTGGTTAACACTTGTCATCAGGATAGGTAAACAATAAGGTCTTCTACAACTGTAACTAAAACATGAAGGAGAAACAAGAATGTAGTATGCTACAACAAAATGGTTATCACTACAACAGATCTAAAGCAAAGACAAACTGCCACATAGATAAGAGCATCAAATCTCCCACCCTGTAACACAATCTCATCAAAAATTAACACTGGAAATTGTCACCATTGCCTTCAGTGAGGTAAAACCAGATGGGGCCCTTCCAAAGATCCCCATAATTACAGATTGAGCAGCCTCACAAGCACACACTGCAAGATGTGGGAAAGAGATATAAAGAAACTAATTTGCACAGACATGGGAAGGAAGCCCCATTCTTCATAACTACTACAGTTTTGTCAAAGGTAGATTTTCTAAGCAACCCCAAATTTCTTTGTGGGTGCGATTGCCACCCAGGATGCAGGCCTGTCTGCCCATACAGCTTACTTGAATCTAGTTAAACTGCTGTTATTCCATAACAGAATCATGCGTACAAGGGATCTAAAGATAATTATAGACATATTAAAACACATGGAAGGCCCAAGGAAACAAAGTGCTGCATGTAAAATCCAGAAAAACTTTAATCTAAAAACTTTTTGAAATAAAAACTTACTTAAAACTATGATATATAAGCACTTTTTAATTCACAAAAATACATGAACTTCACCAGAAAAACATTGCTGAAAGAACACACAGAATTTATAACGTTTGTGTTCAATCACATGACTGCCAAGCTCCCAGGAAATGAAGCATCATCTTAAAGGAGCCACCACAAAGAAATACACAGTGTATAGCTCTGAGTCGATTCAACTGACAAAACTTGCAAACAAGGAAATATATATATATATATATATATATATATATATATATATATATATATATATATATAGATATAGTATAAAATGCATTCCCTATAAAATCAGAAAAATTAGGACAAAAGTACTTAAAATATAAACCCTGTATTTAGGGCTCATCTTTCCAGTGCTTTTAACATGAGCAAACATGCTATTAAAACATGTTCATGGAGTCCAGGCCAATTACTGGCATTCAAACACAGCTGCCAATATAATTCACATTTTTCCAGCAATAAGGTCCATAATAAGGTCCATGGATTTTCATTACTGTTGGAAGGCATTTGTTCCAAAATACAGAATTTGTATGTGTGGTGTGGGTAACATTTTGTGTGTTTGTAGAGGGCGGTAGCCTTTTCATTCTGATTTCATACAAATGTTCATATATTCTGTCCCTCAGCCCTCTCTCTGTTTTTCCTATGTAAAAACAAGGGCAGAAAATACACAGCACTCAATATGCCACCTTTGTTGTACAACAATCGACTCTGTTTCTTATAGCAACCACCTGGTTGTTCAAAGCAAAATTATTTGGGGGCAGTAGGGGGAACAACCACACTTTTTTATTCCCATAAATTCTGAATTTTGCTTATGTTGGTGTTTGGACCAACTGTGTTCTAATATTGTTTTCAAATTCCTGCCCCTTACAATACAAATAAATATAGACATAACAAGTTATGAATATAATTAGCTACACAGTCATGAGCATCAGTTAAATCAGGACTCCTGCCCTCATAATTCCCTGTCACCACTGGATTTAAGTCTCTGTCCTTGCACAAGTCCATTTTTTTGAACTTCTGTAAAACTGGTCTCTTGATTTTCTGTTTGCTAGTAGCTCAACAAATGATTCTGGCCTAATTTTCAAGACTGATGAGATTAGTTTAATGACCATTCAGATAACACTTTCTTGAAAAAAAATTGATGGCTGGTGCTAAGAGAAACACATGATCACTGTGTAAAGCAACATAGTATTTTCCCCAGAGATTATGGCTACTAAGAACCACATCTTTTAAGAAATGAACTTCATAGCCACAAATCAAGTGGTCTGAACAGAGTAAGACCAAGCTAGTCAAACAGGAATTAAAAGTCCACTGGGGTTCTTTAAATATGGCTGAAGATGCAGAACACCTTTGGGAACTACTTAACCACCGCTGCTTGGCCACAGCTCTGCCCTACATTAGGATTGCAGTGTTCAAAGATGATTAACATGCAACTTTACTGTGTAATAACTGACAGTGAAAGTAAACAGGCAAATGAGATTGCCAGAATCACCCAACACTGGCTGCAGTATACAAGAAATCTTGCAGCCCAAACACAAGATGTCTTCCACTTAACAGATCATGTCTAATGAGTAGATGGGCTTTCAGAACGGTTCACTCACCTCAGAAACGTGCTACTAAAAGAATCTATAGGAAAAGAAATGGTGAAGATGGAGTCGGCTACCATCTCAACTAAGGGGTGTCCTCTTTGGCTTGTACTGAAGATAGGACCCTGTATGCCATGAAACTGACAACCTAAACCTTCATCCTTCTTAGCAACCACAGGGCATTGAGAACAAGTCCTGAATCTCTCTCTTCTCAGACCTTTTCTGTGAAGCACTGAATTAGAGGGAAATGTGAAACCATAAAAGTACAGTTGTGTACACTTACCATAAATGTAGATGTTTGAGTGTATTCACTGTTGCAGTCATCGCACTTAGGTTATCTGCCTGCAGGTAGCCCTCAGTCAACCCAATACTCAGAGTCTTGGGATTTCTGTGTCAGATGCTGTCGCTTCTTCCATGACGTCAGGAGTATAAAACAGGCAGCCGATACCATTACATCAGTTTTCTTGCCCCAGATGTCAGGGGCCCCAAATAGGAAGCTAGTACATTGTGTGTGTAATACCACCAGTAAAAGTAAATACCTGCCATAAAAAATGGCCATGTAGAGGATAGGTAGACAGGCTAGAGAAAACAGGGCTGGAGGGAGGAAACCAGGACTGCAATAGTGAATACACTTGAACATCTACATTTATGTCAAGTGTACACAACTGTACTATGTTCTTCGTGGTTTCACTGTTGCAGTCATCACACTTGGGTTGATTCCCAAAGCTGAAGAAGGGTGGAGGCATTCAAGAGGAGTTGGGGCTGGCTAGCAGGCCTTGTAATACTGCTATAGCAAATCCAGCTCTGGATTTACAAAACATAGGTAAGTGGTAATGCTTGGTGAAGGTATGTACAGAACTCCAGGTTGTAGCTCAGAACGCCCCTGGTATGGATTCCCCTGAGAAATGCTGTAGAGGTGAAAGTAGCCCTAGTGAAATGTGTTCTGATCCCCATGTGGGAGTAGGTTTTCCATGGTGCTTACAGCAGAAATTGATGCAGTGTGCTATCCATTTGGAAATGGTTTGCTTTGAAATGTCTTTGCCCTCTGCCCCTGTAGCAAAGCTGACTAGCAGTTGGTCAGATTTTCTGAAAGGCTTAGTCCTGTCAAGGTAGAACTTGAGCTGTCTGTGCACGTCCAAGGAGTGCAGGATCCTTTCCCCTTTATTTTGAGGATTAGGGAAAAAGGTTTGCAAATGGATGGCAGAGTTTAGAGCCACACTGGAGACCACCTTAGGCATAAAGTATGGGTTAGTCCTGTGGGAAACCCTGACAGCATGGAAAATAATGAAGGGTTGCACAGCCATTGTGCCTGTATCTCAGACACTCTTCTAGCTGACGTTATGACTAAAAGCAAGGCTGTTTTCCAAGAAAGGAAGTTTTCTACTGAAGCACGCAGGTTCAAAGGTGGAGCATGAGCTTTTCCAGTACAAAGTTAGGGTCCCAGGCAGGATGGGTGCTCTCCTAAGGGGCCTTACATTGTTAGCCCCTCTCAGAAACTGCTTGATGAGAGAAAGTGAGAGAATAGAGGTGGCTCAGTATTATAATGAGCTGAGATGGCAGAGGCATGAATCTTAATGGAGGAGAAGGCTAGGCCTCTGTGGAGTAGCTCTGCTAGGTAATCAAAGATTTAAGGTAAGGAGGGCACAGTTGTGTCCTTTCCTTGAATTGACACCAAGAGCAACATCTTTTCCACTTCTCAGCATAGGATTTTCTAGTGCTAGGCCTTCTGGCCTCGTCCAGCACCTGCTTGCGAAGATTCGCTGGTGGAGTATTCAGGGGATAATCCAGGCTGCAAGGTTTAGGGTTTGCAGCTGTGGATGCAAAATCTGTCCCTCCTGCTGAGACAGCAGGAAGGTGTCTGATGAAGGTGCCAGGGTGGCACTGTTGTCCAGACTGCGTAAGAGTGGGTACCAGTGCTGGTGTGGCCAAATCTGGGGCTGTCCTATCTGATCTTGAGTAGTACCTTTGAGAGAGGGGCAGAGGGAAAGGCATAAACTGAGAGCTTTTCCCATTTCAGGATAAGGCATCCACCTTCCAGGCCCTGCCTTGTGAGGGCTCCTGGTGCAGAATTTGCTCAACTGGTGGTTCCGGGGTGGCAAAGAAAGAAGGTCCACCTCGGTGTACCAACTCTGGATTAGAAGGTTGAAGGTGTTGGGCTCAATTTCCACTCGTGTGGGTCCAGGAGATTTCTGCTTAAGTCATCTGCCAATGAATTCTGTTTGCCTGGCAGGAACTGAGCTCTGCAGATGCACTTGGTTGCTCGGCGGCTGTATTCCACAGGGCCATGGCTAACCTGCAGAGTAGATAAGAATGGGTTCCCTCCTGCTTGTTTATGTATCACATAACTGTGGTGTTGTCTGTTTTAATCAGCAGCTGTCCTGGAAGGATTAGGGTTTTAAAGGCTGTCAGAGCATACTGTACAACCCGAACATCTCTTTTGGTTGATGTGCAGGAGAAATTTGTCCTGGGCTACACTTTCTCTGAATGCATTTGCCTGCCATGTGAGCCTCCCCATGCATAGTCCGATCGTCCGTGTAGTCCAGGATTTTGGATGGTGAGGGTTGAGTGAAGAGCAGCAGTCCCTTGTTATGGTTGGCAATGCTTCACGCCCACCAAGAGGAACTCTGCCCTTAGATCGAGGAATGGTCGGAATGACTCTTTCCAGGTACTGAAAATGTTGGCACCAAAAGACTTTTTAGGCAAGTACCACTGAAGTTTCCCTCATATGCAGTCTTGCATGTATGGAATTAACAGAGAATGCGACGGCTATGAACCCTAGGGCTTGCAGTATTTTCTTTGCAGATAGCTGGGTTTTGGTGGCTGGTTAGATTCAATGTCTGTTTTCTTGAATCACCTCTTACCAGCTGTTAGAATTATAAAAACTGTGAGCAGTAACTATTCCACACTCAGGGTACAATAAACACAAAGCACAATTCTGTAATGTGTTACCACATCCCTTCTGTCTCACTTCAGGAGCACAACTGTTTCCTTGATAAACTTATAGCCCTCGCTACAAGTGAAAATCTGTTTCTGCTTAATCACCTGAAGTATCCTGCCATTGACTGAGAAATTATGCTTCAGCAAATAATCAGCACAAAACATTCTTGATATCTAAACACTGCCACACCCCCTTTTCACTCTGACAACAATGGCATGATGTTCTTCATATACACCAAAATAAACCTAATAAAAATTATACTAACATTAAAGACATTTCAGACAGCAACTATGGTATTCTAATCACTCAGTTTGCAATGTACCAACGAATCACTTAAGACCCTCTACAACTTTTTAAACTGGATAAATAAATTCATCCCTGTGAAGCATAAATATATTGAACAACTCTACCATAAACTTAACTGGTGGAGTTCAGAAATCAACAGCCTATTACACTAGAAGAAGAGTGTACAAAGCCTTCAAACTTTAGACAAAAGTCTAAATACCAACACTATCAAAACACAGTTCACTAAGACAACAAAAAGCACAGCTTTGTTCTGGTTAACACTTGTCATCAGGATAGGTAAACAATAAGGTCTTCGACAACTGTAACTAAAACATGAAGGAGAAACAAGAATGTAGTATGCTACAACAAAATGGTTATCACTACAACAGATCTAAAACGCAAAGACAAACTGCCACATAGATAAGAGCATCAAATCTCCCACCCTGTAACACAATCTCATCAAAAAATTAACACTGGAAATTGTCACCATTGCCTTCAGTGAGGTAAAACCAGATGGGGCCCTTCCAAAGATCCCCATAATTACAGATTGAGCAGCCTCACAAGCACACACTGCAAGATGTGGGAAAGAGATATAAAGAAACTAATTTGCACAGACATGGGAAGGAAGCCCCATTCTTCATAACTACTACAGTTTTGTCAAAGGTAGATTTTCTAAGCTTAACCCCAAATTTCTTTTGTGGGTGCGATTGCCACCCAGGATGCAGGCCTGTCTGCCCATACAGCTTACTTGAATCTAGTTAAACTGCTGTTATTCCATAACAGAATCATGCGTACAAGGGATCTAAAGATAATTATAGACATATTAAAACACATGGAAGGCCCAAGGAAACAAAGTGCTGCAGGTAAAATCCAGAAAAACTTTAATCTAAAAACTTTTTGAAATAAAAACTTACTTAAAACTATGATATATAAGCACTTTTTAATTCACAAAAATACATGAACTTCACAAGAAAAACATTGCTGAAAGAACACACAGAATTTATAACGTTTGTGTTCAATCACATGACTGCCAAGCTCCCAGGAAATGAAGCATCATCTTAAAGGAGCCACCACAAAGAAATACACAGTGTATAGCTCTGAGTCGATTCAACTGACAAAACTTGCAAACAAGGAAATATATATATATATATATATATATATATATATATATATATATATATATATATATATATATATATATAGTATAAAATGCATTCCCTATAAAATCAGAAAAATTAGGACAAAAGTACTTAAAATATAAACCCTGTATTTAGGGCTCATCTTTCCAGTGCTTTTAACATGAGCAAACATGCTATTAAAACATGTTCATGGAGTCCAGGCCAATTACTGGCATTCAAACACAGCTGCCAATATAATTCACATTTTTCCAGCAATAAGGTCCATAATAAGGTCCATGGATTTTCATTACTGTTGGAAGGCATTTGTTCCAAAATACAGAATTTGTATGTGTGGTGTGGGTAACATTTTGTGTGTTTGTAGAGGGCGGTAGCCTTTTCATTCTGATTTCATACAAATGTTCATATATTCTGTCCCTCAGCCCTCTCTCTGTTTTTCCTATGTAAAAACAAGGGCAGAAAATACACAGCACTCAATATGCCACCTTTGTTGTACAACAATCGACTCTGTTTCTTATAGCAACCACCTGGTTGTTCAAAGCAAAATAATTTGGGGGCAGTAGGGGGAACAACCACACTTTTTTATTCCCATAAATTCTGAATTTTGCTTATGTTGGTGTTTGGACCAACTGTGTTCTAATATTGTTTTCAAATTCCTGCCCCTTACAATACAAATAAATATAGACATAACAAGTTATGAATATAATTATCTACACAGTCATGAGCATCAGTTAAATCAGGACTCCTGCCCTCATAATTCCCTGTCACCACTGGATTTAAGTCTCTGTCCTTGCACAAGTCCATTTTTTTGAACTTCTGTAAAACTGGTCTCTTGATTTTCTGTTTGCTAGTAGCTCAACAAATGATTCTGGCCTAATTTTCAAGACTGATGAGATTAGTTTAATGACCATTCAGATAACACTTTCTTGAAAAAAAATTGATGGCTGGTGCTAAGAGAAACACATGATCACTGTGTAAAGCAACATAGTATTTTCCCCAGAGATTATGGCTACTAAGAACCACATCTTTTAAGAAATTAACTTCATAGCCACAAATCAAGTGGTCTGAACAGTGTAAGACCAAGCTAGTCAAACAGGAATTAAAAGTCCACTGGGGTTCTTTAAATATGGCTGAAGATGCAGAACACCTTTGGGGAACTACTTAACCACCCGCTGCTTGGCCACAGCTCTGCCCTACATTAGGATTGCAGTGTTCAAAGATGATTAACATGCAACTTTACTGTGTAATAACTGACAGTGAAAGTAAACAGGCAAATGAGATTGCCAGAATCACCCAACACTGGCTGCAGTATACAAGAAATCTTGCAGCCCAAACACAAGATGTCTTCCACTTAACAGATCATGTCTAATGAGTAGATGGGCTTTCAGAACGGTTCACTCACCTCAGAAACGTGCTACTAAAAGAATCTATAGGAAAAGAAATGGTGAAGATGGAGTCGGCTACCATCTCAACTAAGGGGTGTCCTCTTTGGCTTGTACTGAAGATAGGACCCTGTATGCCATGAAACTGACAACCTAAACCTTCATCCTTCTTAGCAACCACAGGGCATTGAGAACAAGTCCTGAATCTCTCTCTTCTCAGACCTTTTCTGTGAAGCACTGAATTAGAGGGAAATGTGTAAAACCATAAAAGTACAGTTGTGTACACTTACCATAAATGTAGATGTTTGAGTGTATTCACTGTTGCAGTCATCGCACTTGGGTTATCTGCCTGCAGGTAGCCCTCAGTCGGCCCGAATACCAGAGTCTTGGGATTTCTGTGTCAGATGCTGTCGCTTCTTCCATGACGTCAGGAGTATAAAAACAGGCAGCCGATACCATTACATCAGTTTTTCTTGCCCCAGATGTCAGGGGCCCCTTAAATAGGAAGCTAGTACATTGTGTGTAATACCACCAGTAAAAAGTAAATACCCCTGCCATAAAAAATGGCCATGTAGAGGATAGGTAGACAGGCTAGAGAAAAACAGGGGGCTGGAGGGAGGGAAACCAGGACTGCAACAGTGAATACACTTGAACATCTACATTTATGTCAAGTGTACACAACTGTACTATGTTCTTCGTGTTTCACTGTTGCAGTCATCACACTTGGGTTGATTCCCAAAGCTGAAGAAGGGTGGAGGCATTCAAGAGGAGTTGGGGCTGGCTAGCAGGCCTTGTAATACTGCTATAGCAAATCCAGCTCTGGATTTACAAAACATAGGTAAGTGGTAATGCTTGGTGAAGGTATGTACAGAACTCCAGGTTGTAGCTTCCAGAACGCCCCTGGTATGGATTCCCCTGAGAAATGCTGTAGAGGTGAAAGTAGCCCTAGTGAAATGTGTTCTGATCCCCATGTGGGAGTAGGTTTTCCATGGTGCTTACAGCAGAAATTGATGCAGTGTGCTATCCATTTGGAAATGGTTTGCTTTGAAATGTCTTTGCCCTCTGCCCCTGTAGCAAAGCTGACTAGCAGTTGGTCAGATTTTCTGAAAGGCTTAGTCCTGTCAAGGTAGAACTTGAGCTGTCTGTGCACGTCCAAGGAGTGCAGGATCCTTTCCCCTTTATTTTGAGGATTAGGGAAAAAGGTTTGCAAATGGATGGCTTAGTTTAGAGCCACACTGGAGACCACCTTAGGCATAAAGTATGGGTTAGTCCTGTGGGAAACCCTGACAGCATGGAAAATAATGAAGGGTTGCACAGCCATTAGTGCCTGTATCTCAGACACTCTTCTAGCTGACGTTATGACTAAAAGCAAGGCTGTTTTCCAAGAAAGGAAGTTTTCTACTGAAGCCGCAGGTTCAAAAGGGTGGAGCATGAGCTTTTCCAGTACAAAGTTAGGGTCCCAGGCAGGGATGGGTGCTCTCCTAAGGGGCCTTACATTGTTAGCCCCTCTCAGAAACTGCTTGATGAGAGAGTGAGAGAATAGAGGTGGCTCAGTATTATAATGAGCTGAGATGGCAGAGGCATGAATCTTAATGGAGGAGAAGGCTAGGCCTCTGTGGAGTAGCTCTGCTAGGTAATCAAGGATTTAAGGTAAGGAGGGCACAGTTGTGTCCTTTCCTTGAGATTGACACCAAGAGCAACATCTTTTCCACTTCTCAGCATAGGATTTTCTAGTGCTAGGCCTTCTGGCCTCGTCCAGCACCTGCTTGCCGAAGGTCGCTGGTGGAGTATTCAGGGGATAATCCAGGCTGCAAGGTTTAGGGTTTGCAGCTGTGGATGCAAAATCTGTCCCTCCTGCTGAGACAGCAGGGAAGGTGTCTGATGAAGGTGCCAGGGTGGCACTGTTGTCAGACTGCGTAAGAGTGGGTACCAGTGCTGGTGTGGCCAAATCTGGGGCTGTCCTATCTGATCTTGAGTAGTACCTTTGAGAGGAGGGGCAGAGGGGGAAAGGCATAAACTGAGAGGTTTTCCCATTTCAAGGATAAGGCATCCACCTTCCAGGCCCTGCTGTGAGGGCTCCTGGTGCAGAATTTGCTCAACTGGTGGTTCTCGGGGGAGGCAAAGAGGTCCACCTCCGGTGTTACCCAACTCTGGATTAGAAGGTTGAAGGTGTTGGGCTCCAATTTCCACTCGTGTGGGTCCAGGAGATTTCTGCTTAAGTCGTCTGCCAATGAATTCTGTTTGCCTGGCAGGAACTGAGCTTGCAGATGCACTTGGTTGCTCAAGGCTGTATTCCACAGGGCCATGGCTAACCTGCAGAGTAGATAAGAATGGGTTCCCTCCCTGCTTGTTTATGTATCACATAACTGTGGTGTTGTCTGTTTTAATCAGCAGCTGTCCTGGAAGGATTAGGTTTTTAAAGGCTGTCAGAGCATACTGTACAGCGAACATCTCTTTTTGGTTGATGTGCAGGAGAATTTGTCCTGGGCTACACTTTCTCTGAATGCATTTGCCTGCCATGTGAGCCCCCCATGCATAGTCCGATGCGTCCGTAGTCAGGATTTGGATGGTGAGGGGTTGAGTGAAAGGCAGTCCCTTGTTATGGTTGCATGCTTCTGCCCACCAGAGGAACTCTGCCCTTAGACGAGGAATGATCGGAATGACTCTTTCCAGGTACTGAAAATGTTGGCACCAAAGACTTTTTAAGTACCACTGAAGTTTCCTCATATGCAGTCTTGCATATGGAATTAGCAGAATGCACGAGGCTATGAACCCTAGGGCTTGCAGTATTTTCTTTGCAGATAGCTGGGTTTTGGTGGCCATGTGTTTGAAGTAGTTGCTCAAATAGATCTGTTTTTCTTGAGTGAGAAATGCCATCTGGGAAGTTGTGTTCAAGCTTGCTCCCAGGAATACAATTTTTTTGACTGGGCACCAGTTGAGATTTCTTTTCGTTGATGGTGCACCCCAATGAAGATAGGCATCTTTTTACAAATGCCAGGTGTTGAAGTAGTAATTCCTGACTGTTCACCTGAATCAGGCAATCGTCCAAGTATGGGAAAATTTAGATACTTCTCTGCCTGCAGTATGCAATGGGAGCCAGGCACTTTGTGAATACTCTGGGCGCAGTAGATAAGCCAAAGGGAAGTGCAGAGAACTGATAGTGCATACAGCCTGCCCTAAAGCGGAGATATTTCCTGCAAGACTCCCCTATGGGGATGTGCAGATAGGCTTCTTTTAAGTCTAGAGTGACTAGCCAGGCATCCTTGGCTAGCATAGGGAGAAACTGCTGCAGGGTTAGCATTTTGAATTTTGGGACCACCAGAAAGGTGTTGAGAATTGATAGATCCAGGATTGGGTGCCAAGAGCCCTCTTTTTCTGGGCACCAGATACAGTCTGGAGTAGAAATCCTGTCCCCTTTGTTCTAATGGAACAGGTTGAATCACCCTGATATTGAGCAGGGAATGTACTTGCTTTTGAGCCTCTGCCCACTGGTTTGGAGGAAGGTCTGGAAACCTGCTTGGGGTTGGCAGGGAATGGAAGTAGAATCTGTACCCCTGGGATACAATGTCTAGAACCCATCGGTCCTGAGTAATGGACATCCAGTTTTTGGCATGAAGAGCAAGTTTTCCTCCTAGGGGCGCAAGTAGATGGGCAGGGCTGGGAAGGATAATAGACAAGTCATTGTGAACTTTTACTATAAGGGGGTGGCTTGCCACTCCTTGTTTTTGAGGTAGAAGCACTCCATTGTTTAGATCTCTGTTTACCCAGAGACTGTAGTCTTGGTGGTCTGGTTCCTCTGGGTTTGGACTGAGAAGGCCTGGAAGGGTCTGGAAAGGACCAGTTTTTTGTAAGCCAATGGCTACTGAATCTAGGTGGCTGCACTTGTAAGAATTCTTAAACAGTTTGCATAGATTTAGCTTTTTCTTCCATCTTTTTAAGAACCTCTTCTGCTTTGGTGCCAAACAGATGGTCTTGATTTAAAGGAGCATCTAGTAATTTTGATTCGACATAGTCTGGCAAGGTTTGTTCCTTCAGCCAAGCATGCCTTCTCAGTACAGATCCAGTGACTGCAGCTCTGCAAGATGCTTCTAGGGCATCAAAGCCACACTGCAGAGTATGCTTACAAACTTGGTTTGCAGAAATCATTAACTCTTGTAAATCCTTATTTTCTGCACAATCTGGAAGTAACACCATTTTTTGTTTAATTTGTTCCATAATATGTTGCTGGTACTTCAACATATGAAACTGGCAATTCAATGCCCTGATGGCCAGAGTTGCAGAGGTATATACCTTCTTACCTTATCTGTCTAAAGCTCTGGAATCCCTGTCTGAAGGACTAAGACTGGATTCCATGACGACATCATCTACAACATCCAGGACAGGGGGTATAGCTAGGGGCCTGTGCTGAGGCAACTCTAAAAATTCTCTGAGTCTCTTTTTGGACTGAGGATAATCCTGACATTCCCAGCGGAAATGCTCTCTTAAAGTATGCAAGGTTTCACCAAAAGAAAAATCCTCTGGAGGGGAGGAAGAGGGAATGGATTTCTCTGCATCTGAATCCTCAAAGGTAGATAAGGGTATGTCCTAGTAACCAGAACGGTCAGAGTCATCGGACTCATGGTCTGTAGAATCAGAAAGAGACTCAATTCTTGGTCTCTTAGCAGGGGAAGGCTGGCTTCCCCTAATTAGAGTGATAAGGTCTTCAGCCATTCTAAGCATTTGTTTTTGAGGCATGGGAGCTTAAGCATGTACTTTGGTCGTCGGTTTTCTAGGCGTAGTGCGTACTCTGGGCCTGAGAAACTCTGTTTTAGCTGAAAATGAAGTTGTCGGTTTAATGCGAGTATTGGCAGGTCTGACTACACCCTCAAAAGCCGGTGCCTGCACAGCGGCTCCTGACCCATCCAAGGTAGAGACATCCGCAGGTTCCATAGTCAAAGGAGCATCTCGTGGCATACCGGACTCCGAATGGGTCGCAGCAGAGGCCTGTGAATCTGTAGAAGCGGGCATCAGGGGCTGCAAAGGCACTTCACTGAGTAACGGCGGACTGGCGACTAGCTTAACGGAAGCGTCATCGGCAGTTTTTGACCTATGCGGTCTGTCTCTGTCTTTGCACTTTTCTGGGAAGATCAGTAGTCGGATGGCTTACCGAAGCCATTTCAGAATACGGAGAACGAGAGCAAAAGAATTTAGCTACAAAAATAGCCCGACGAATGGTTTGGGCGTTAAAACAAGGCACAAAACCGACAGCGAGGGACGTCGTGGTCTGGGCCTAAACAGGTGACACAGTAAGAATTAAAATCTCTGTGAGGTATTTGCTTTCCACAGGCAAGACAATTGTTAACTTTTTCTGACATCGGTTAGAGCAAGAAAAAAAGACTCCCCAACGGGGTGCTTAGCTTTAGAAGACTTCAGGTTTGAAACTCGAAAAACGAAAATTTCAGGTAGCGGCTGACCTGCACTTGTGAACTGCTTCTGCTTCGGGCTCCTTCTCGGCAAGAAAAACTGGTGTAATGGCATGGGCTGCCTGTTTTATACCCCAGACGACCTGACGTCATGGAAGAAGTGACAGCATCCGACACAGAAATCCCAAGACTCTGGTATTCAGGCCGACTGAAGGCTACCTGCAGGCAGATGACCCAAGTGTGATGACTGCAACAGTGAAACTCGAAGAATATCTAATCTTCCTCAGCAATGATGGAAGAAGATATTCACTAATGTTCCTGTTACCTTAAGTACTGAGAAAAACAAGGGGAAGAGTGCTTTCTCCCATGTGGAGAAGAGGTCTCGTTACAGGGTGCCCCATCAGAGAACAGCTTGATAAAATAGGTCCCATTATGTTCTCATGCAGCATCATAGTGTCATTGCCCAACTGCCACTACAGAGCTTATGAGGACAGAAACACTGTCCCTAGCCAGAGCTGGTTTCTGTGAAGCCCCCTTTTCTGGAGATCACAAGGGTAAGGCCAAATGGACACTTAAGCACAAGAAAATTGTCCATCAAGCACTGCAGTGGGTCCACCAGCAGGAAGAGAGGAACCACAATGAGGCTTGTGGGAACCATCCACCATTCTATAACCTAGTGTTAAGGTTCTGACAGCAAGAGAAAGTCCTGTCCATAATGGTATGATGACTCTGTAGTTCCTCACTGTCATGCAGATGGGACTGTGAAAATAGTAGCTGTCAAGAAATATGGACATGTCCACAATTATTTTTGCTTCAGCAACCCCACACAGTTCCCAGGGCTATGGCTTTCTTTGCTTCTCTCTAGGCAGGAACAGACTGACAGTGAACACAGTCCAACTCTGTAAGGGAAGAGAGGGTTTATCAATGTTTGTAGAGTGACTTCTGCCAGGGCCAGCAACCATGGGAGACAAAGAAGGGCTTCTATCAGGAAGTCCCTAGAAAGTGTCACCAAGAACCAGTCCAGATAAGGGGACAGAAGTAATTAATTCTGCTGTACAGCTCACATTATGACGACTATTTCGGTAAAGTCTAGGCACAATCACTGTACTGAAAATGGAGTCTAACCACTGAAAAGGGGAACCTTCTGTATAGCTCTCAGATGCTGGTGTGCCAGAAAACATCCATCCTGTCCAGTGACATCTTCCAGGCTAAAAATTATCTAGAAACTGACATAACCAAGGTGGTTAGTGAAGTCTAGAAGGTACACAACAGGATAGAACCCATTTGTCTTCTTCAGAATATGAAAGCAGAATGACAACTCTTTGCTCCTCTGTGAAGGAAGAAAAGGCTCCACTAGCCCTCAGAACAACAGTCATGGCCTGTTCTAACAGCTCTGCAACAATTAGTGGAGTTTCATTTGGTGGAAGTCAGAAGAAAATTCAGAACATGGTTGTCCATGATCAGATGTGGAATCCACCTGTCTGTGTTAATGGTTCTCCAAGATGAAACAAATTCAGAGAGCTAGCCTTATATGGGTGGGTCCTTAAAGGTAATCAGGATTGTGGTAGCTGTGCCTGCAAAGTACACCTCCTTATAGGCAGATGAAGAAGAAAAGGAACACCACACATAACTTGCATTCTCATTTGGAGGTCTTTAAATAAGCTCCTTTGAAGCTTGTACAAAGAGGAAATCCCCCTGGAAGGGGATTTCCAAATTGGCTGGCTAAGGCTCATCCTTAAAAGAGGGAAGTGTAAATCATGCCATCAGATGAAGGCACATCTTGTCAAAATTACAGAGAGTTGCATGAAAGCACACAGAGGAAGCAGCTGTAACATTCAATTCTGGAGATTTCTTAACCTCAGAATCAGGATATAAATCTTTTCTAGAGCTTGACTCAAAAGGGAGGAAAACTGGGACAGGGAAGATGGGTAATTCAGTGACTTAAAGCCTAAGGAGCACAAGAAACAAAAATCTTGCAGTTCCTGGATCTCAGCACTAAAAATCTTATCCGGCAGAAAGGCTGAAAGGTGTTACAATCTCTTATGACCCACTCAAAAATAAAGAGCTCACACAAAAATATGCCTCATAAGGATTTCATTCCACTTTTTGTACATCGTGTAGAAGTTATCTTCATTCCTGGATGCACAGATGGCTGAATTTAGATGTTTCAAGTACAGCATAAATGGAATTCTTTAGGACCCATTTCATGAGAGTGAGGATTCAAGGTTCCTCAACATTCTTCACCCCCCCCCAATAACAAGTCATCCGTTTCACCCCCCCCCCATAACAAGTCAGACATTTCAGTAGTACAGTCTACAAAGGACCTCATAAGCCTAAATATTTCTCCAAAAAAGCAGCCCCCAGGAGGAAAGGTCGCATTATTCTTGCCCATTTCTGAAAGCCCCCTTTACTGTTTCATCAGACTTCCCTTTCCAAAGTGAATGCTGTGAAATGAGGAGACAAGTTCCCCCACCACTAATTCCACCAAGCAGTGGGTTGCACCTGGCTCATGTGCAATCTTTTTAATGAATGAATGACAGAATAGTGCGTCAGGTAACAGGTCCTTAATGTTAAGGGCATCAAGCTCCTAAGATTACATCATGTTACAAAAGATCTGTGCAGGAGCCTGTTTGGGTTATCAATCATGTTTTGCTAATACTGCCATCATACATCTTCAAGAATGTTCCACTATAGGTCAAACAGAACACAGAAGTCCAATGTGGGCTAACCCTATGGGCCTAAATATCATAGAAAGGCCATGAGTGTTCTACCTAGCCTGTACACCTCCTCCAACCTAGCAGAGGCTTACTGAAAGGAGCAGACTCCACAATCCAGAATTTCCCCACCGATACATCATTAGGGACTCAGTACCTTGCTGAGCATGAAATAGAAAAATGAATTCAAGATTAGAAGTAAAATGAATTTAAGATCAGAAGTCTCAGCATGAGAAGGCTGATGCGAACACCCAAGATGCACCCTCTGAAAGGTGGTTACCAATGGTGTACTACTATTGGCTCTTCTCAATAGCTGCCAAGATGTGAGTTAAGACACCCTGCAAGCCACAGGAGTGCTGGTGACATAAGACGGGAGGGAAGTTAGCACACTGATGAACTTTGTACATGGAGACAATAGCCACTGTATGGCCTCTTGATCTTCATCTTACATCTTCGCACTGTCTCTAAACCAAGTCCACACAGAAGACTCTCTTACTGGTCCTTGTATTAGCCATCCACCAAATCAACCATCCTATTCTTGGTGATGTACACTTCAAGTTGCTCATGTTTCCTCCTATGAGTGGGCTGGGCTGAAGCACTGGCACTTGTGACAGAAATTCACATTGTGCACCTTTCCCAGGAAGTAAAAACGGTGCTTGTGCAGCTCCTGAATTGTTATCGGAGGACCTCACAATAAAAGGATGTATGCAATAAAGCTGGGACACAGGGACTTCTTCAGCAATGTATGTTAGGACCAAAAACTGACCTTTGACAATGGCAAAAAAGAAATGAAGTGCATAAAGACTCAGTAAACCCTTGCAAGCCAGGCACATGTGCAGCACCCCCCCCCCCCAAAAAAAAAAAAATACTCAGAGGAACTACTGCACAAATTTCAGAACAAAAATCCCAAGACTTATCCTACTGCAGAATATGTGAGCCTGACAATTAAGAATTCTAAAAACAGTGGCAGAGAAACACACTCTTTTCCAAATCTAACAAAAGCTTTCCCACCCTTGATAGAGGGAGCGGGATTGGCATTTATAGTATGTTTTGCTGCAGACTAATTAATACAAGGAAAATCACAACAGTCATATCTGGGATTACAAAATAAGTACTTGTAAGACTGAGGAACCACAACCAGTCAACCTGGGCTTAAAGGCTGGCTGTCAAGAATGTTGCAGGCTGTAATAAAAAACATCCTCCAGAGTTGGAATGACAGGAGGAACAGCAATATGCTGAGGAAATTCCAGTTGTAATAACATGTTTTCAAAGAAAGTGAAATGTCATCTTGTTCCACTGAAAATATTGATTCACTTTATATATGGTTTCAGAAAAGAAAATTCTTCTGGGGGAAAAATCAGAAGAAATACTCTCCCCATAGTCCGAATCTGTAGCCGGAGGAGAAATAACTGAATTTGTTCCCTCTGATTCTATTCCCTGTCCATCATACTAGGAATCTTTAAAACCTGAAGAATTTCTCTCTCTCTCTCTCTCTTACCAGTATAACCAGAATGTGAAGGGTTACGAATTTGAACCAACCCCAATGCTAAGGCCAATAAATCTTCCCTATCTAAAGTAACAAAGACAGGGCAGATGAATATTTAACTTTCTGTTTCTACTTAGCACTAACACTCATATAAGCAGGCAGACTCATGTCAGGGACATCATCCTGAGGAACAGACATCTTAGTCCATCCAAGCAAAAAAGCATTCCCCACTCCCTCCTTAGAAACCAACAGTGGTTTTTTCATGCCTGCAAAGGACACTGCAACAGCAGGAGAGGACATGTCTAACTCCTGCTCCATGGCGGCTAAACTACTCCAGACGGACAGAAATAAGATGAGTGGTCTGAAGAACCTGAACTGGCAACTGCAGGGTCATCCAGCTAGCTCTGGGACAATGAGCAGGAGATCTGTAGTAAGGGAAGTTTAATCATGTGCGTTACTGGTCTGCTGGGTAAGCGTTTAGCATTATGGATATATGGAAAACAATGTGTGGGAAAGAACTTAAACAGTTACACAAAGTCTGCAGCAGTGATGGCGAACCTATGACACGCGTGTCAAAGGTGACACGCCATGACACTCTGGGTGACACCAACATTCACCAACACCCGAGTTACCAAAGAAACTGCTTTTGCATTCATTGCTCATGTGAAATGCATTGAATTATTTTGTGCCAGAAGCCAGTTCAATAACACTGCTGCAAAGGTTAGGAAGTTATTAAACTTAAAGACTATTTCGATATACTGTCTTGATACAGTCTGCAAAGGGCAGTGCTGACATTGTTTCTCTTCATGGTTACAATTCTGCAAAGGGCAAGTACTCAGTATTTCTAAGCATTTGCTGTTTTACATTCCTCTCAACTGTTCCTCTTGATCCCTCCTGAAACTCTACTTTTTACGCTTAATGACAATAATTAGATTTAGAGACTTATTTTACTTTAGAAATGTATATGAATACACTAACTTTTTTCGGCTTATTTTACTTTATTAATGCACATTCATTTTTTTTCTGTCAGTGTCTCAAAGTAATAGTACTAGCAGTTTAAAATATTTCTAGATTTGTCCCTGATTTTGTTGAGATTTATCCCCGATGTATTGAGAGCTATGCTGTTTTATTTTTATTGGGGGGTGGGGGCGTGACACACCAGCAGAGTCACGTTAAGCATTTTCTGAATTTTTGACACACCAAGCCCAAAAGATTCGCCGTCTAATTTCTGTAGCCTAATTCTAGACATTTCTCAGCATCCACTGAGGTTTTGTCATGAGAATTCATTAAAATCTGGAGTGTTTCTCCCCGGACCTCTGCTGAAAATTGGCTTCATTCCAAGTTGGACTTTCCCAGTAAACAAATGTTAAATAAATAACTAAATAAATACATGTCAGTCATTACAGCGAAACAAGTACAACTACAGCACAATGGAAATAATCCACCAACAAAAGAAATGCTCTCTTTTGTCATGGGGACAAAAGCTTTCCATCTCTGCAGAGTCTATGACTGCCCCTAGGAAAGGTACTGTCTATTCTGGAATCAAATGTGTTTTCTGAAGCAATTTACAATCACTGGTAGAGTAACTAAGTTTGAGCGACTAGCATTTGGGCCACTATCAGATAATTATTTAGACAAATAAATATTTTCCCAGATGAGAAAATGCACAGTTTGCAAACATTTGGTAAATACACTTGGTGCTCTCAAGACTGGAAGCAAAAACCTGACACTTGGAAAATGAACTACTTTCTGTATAGAGGAGGCAAAAGGTAAGCTATTCCACAGTTAAGCCGAGAAAGAAGTATGAAATGTGGCAAAGTGATGTCAGCAATAGCTGGTAAAATGTAAGTATCAAAAGGTAGTGTTTTCACAAAAGATATACAGTGACAAGCACTAAACACACTTGGCCACAGCCCCTAAATGTAACTTTATAAAATTAATCAATAAAAAATAAGTTTACATTAAAAACAATAAAAGAGCCTCACCGCTTCAACATACAAAAATACCAGGAGACAGTTCCAAAAACATTAAACTGTAGCATAAAATAAATAGATCTTTGAGAAAAAAAAAAGTACCAGCTTAGTTATCTGCACAGCAATGAAGAAATGCTAGCAGACGGTCAATTCTCAAATGCCACCAAAAGGAGTGCTCTTTAGTGGCAGGAAAATACTGGAAGGCCTGGCACTCAGACTGCGGATTCTCTATCTACCATGAGCTTTCAATGGTCTGGGTGCAAGGAAGGTGCCCCTAAGCTTTGGAAGCTGGCTGGCTTTTATATTCTAAGCAGGCTATAACCCATGCAGCTTTGACTACTTCAGAGGTTGGTACTAGGCTATCGGCCCTAGGGCATATACAAGCCTAGCCATAACAATTCCCTGGCTATTTCTTTTAACAGCTTAAGAAATCTAGTAATTAATGACCATAAACAGATTCTGAAAATTACCTGGCTGAAAATGTTTAAGTTACGGCATAGTAACAAAGACTTATGCAGATAATTACTCTATGGAGTTGCTGCAGAAATGTAACCCAGATCCGGCAAGTTAAACAGGCACTATAGGTACTGAAGGCTATGATACCCACTGCTTTATCATATATGTTTGGGCATACTGACTGCACACAGGACTAAGACCTTGTATATCCTTACTAATGACTGCTAACTTTAACTCTGCACCTTAGCTTAGAAAAAAAAAATTGTTAGACTGACACTATTCAGACAAGGTATGCCTGAATTTGTGGTACGGCATTGGATAATAGAGAGTAAAAGGAAACTGTTTTCCATATTGTGAATTTTTCATTATTTTTCAAAATGCTGCTATCAACTAACTATTTTAATGCTTATGCAGTTCTACATATCCACATGTACTCATTCTGATATGCAGCTTTAGTCTCTTTCTCTCTCTCTCTCTCTATATATATATATATATATATATATATATATATATATGTACACACACACAAACAAAAATGTTTCCATTCTGGGAGAAACAACATTGGAAATGGAACCATGACCAAGCTCCACACAAAGAGGAGACATCAGCAAACTATATACATAAGAAATATGACAGACATTTGTTAAGAATGACATATAAAGGCGTGTAGTAGGGATGAGGATAATGCCGACAGATTCTAAAGAAGTGACCTCAACAGTTGGGCAGAAAAATACTAAAGCAGCAGAGGTAGTGGACATCAGCTTAAACGCACTGCCAGATAAACCCAGAATGCTACTGACTCCCACACAAGATAAAAGGATTGGCTGCTGACAGCAGATGTCACTATAAACAGACAGAAGGAGGAGGAGGATAGTTACAATGGGGAGGGCAAAAATAATGACAGTTTGACAAACTGGGGATATGAAGTGTCAAAATGCATCAAAAAACAAGGGTGAATACACAAACTGTTGCCCATTTGCTAGCTGTCTCACTGCTGGATTAAACAAACTGTATGACATGGCAGAAGTTGCAATAATGTGCACATGGATGGTTACAGATAATATAAATTTATTTTATTAATTTTATTTTACACTTGTTTACCAGGAAAATCCAACTAGGCAGTGCCCATTTTCAGTGGAGGCCCAGGACGACATAAATTGACAAGTAGTAAAAACTCATGAAATACCTTGCATAAGTCGTACATCACATTACATAAAAGTTATTTAAGTTATAATGTATAAGACATAGTTTACATATCAAGCTAAGTCAAACAAAATACAGTAATAATTTATTTAAGCTTATATTAATAGATGTATGTACATTTTTGTAGTAGAAAGACCAGTGATAAACAAGGTTAAATGCCCAGGTTAATTGTGGTTAAAACTGAAATAACACAGGGCATTCAAGTGAAAAAGAAATTAATATTTTAGCTATTTATTTTTTACTGACCGGGTTAATTCCACTAGGCTAGCAGCCTCTTTTCAGGCGAGACCCATGTGATAACTATACTACTAGTGGAAATTTGGACAGGGCATCGAGGAACTTCCCCTACTATTTTCGTACTGGGATTCTGTTTATGGTAGCACTTCCTGCTTCTGGTCCGAGCTCAATGGTGGCTCAGAAAAGCAGGGAGAAGAGATGCAGTCTGCTGCGAGTTGCAACAAGTTGGATTCACTTAAAAAAGTGAATAACTAATGATAGAACATGAGAAGGAGGAGTAGAGCAAAGAGGTTATGTTGGAAGGGCAGACCTGTGAGTTAAATTGCAGGTGAGCCTGTAAAGGAGGGGGCTGTATGCAAAGATGTGAAGGCAGCCGAGCCTTCTCAAGAGCAGTTTGCTGCTCAAAATGAATAAAATGTTTGTCAGTGAAGGGCTCAGAGGATGATATTTTTCAGCAGAATATTCTTAGGGAAGAAGATTCAACACAAGTACGTGCTGTTACAAACACCCTTTCAGGATGACTTACTTACGGACTTGGCAAATGCAAGTGAGCTGGAAAGTGGTAAGGATATTTCCCGGGGTGAAAAAATGGACAGAATACACCAAGATGATGATCAACAAATACAAACTATGGTGAAAAAATTGTATGCAGAGAGGTTAAAGATAAGAGCACACAAAGAAAAGGGGAGAAAAAAAGAACCTGCTGCAAAAAAAAAATCAAGAATACAGAAAAAAAAGATTCTGAACTGAAAGGATACAAGGTATGGGATGAAATAATTGCACATTTAATGAATAAAACAAATGAGGTAATAGCCTTTATACACATAAAGAGACTTACTGTGACATTATTTTTGAGACTGGTCAACTGGTGGAGAATTTTGGGGTGAATATGAAAAAAAAAAGACCGTTTTCCTTGGAATCAGTATGTTTTAAACACTTTTTATGGAGAGATGAAAAAAATTCATATACAATTTAGAAATGAAGTAGAAAAAGACTTTAAAAGGACATTTATTAAAACTATGTAAAGATGCATTAGAAATTCCGAATGTGTATGATAAGAGGGTTTTATTGAATGTAGAAAATGAAAAAAAAATTGTACGTATTCCTAGCCTTTATAAATGTGGAAGGGAATAAAGGCATGGTGAGGTATTCGGGTCAACCAAAAACTCACTCTTTTTGTGGTAAAACACACAATTTTATTAACTGTATAAAAAAAAAAAAAAAAAGAAAATGCTATGTATATGGAAAGATGGCACATGATATGAAGTTTGAGTTAAGATGTTATAAATGTAAAAAAGTAGGACATTTAGGAATAGAATGCGAAAAGACAGATACAAGCAGATCAAAACAACTTGATAATTGTGAAGCGATAGAATCTGAGATTGTAGACACGCAAGTAGAACTAGTGCAGGTAACAATTCTAGAAGGTGAACAAGATAAACAAGAATCTAATAATGAAAACAAATAATAAGGTTCAGATGTAAGAGGGACAGTGAAAACATGAAATGGAATTTAGTGAAGCAGAAAAGTAATTCTACTGGTAAAAGGGTTTGGGAGAGAAAAATGAAAATTACAGAAAGTAAAAAAGAAAAAAGAAAGGGAAAGGATAAGAAAATAGAAAAAAAAAACAAGCAAGACATCCCTACCTGCAAAATCTTAGCTATAAATGTGAATAGCTTGAAAAGTTTAGTAAGAAAAATAGATTAGTGAATGATGCAAAACAAGACAGTGAAATTATTATTTTGGAATATTCTAGCTGTCCAACTAAAGAAGATAGATATCAAACTGAAACATGGTGAGGAAATAATGTAATTTGGAATTTAGGTTAACAGGCTTATATCCGGTCTTCCAGGATAGTGATTTTGAATAGAGAGACAATAAAAGCTCTAGATATTATTTTTGTTACAATGGGTGGAACACTATTCTTAATACAAGATGGAAAGAAAAGATTTTAAGAGTTACTGCAATTTATGCATACATGACAAAAAAGAGAGAGAAGACGTGTTCAAAAATGTAAATCAGTATGTTACCATAAACATGGAAATAACTGTGATAAGTGACTAATTGTAATCTAAGACGCCAGAGAAAGAAAGACTATAATGTTAAAGTGCTGGCTGGATATTATAAAATATGGACAACTGAGAATTTGGGATAAGAGTACTTGGACTTGGAGAACAAAGAATGGAAATAGATCATTTTGTATTACCTGCTAGGTTGCCAATAGTACAAGAGCACACTTTGGTAAGATTTTCTCACCATAAGGCGATTCATTTATTTATATTTGTTGACCGGGAGTATCCGACTGGACATAGGTCCATTTTCAGTGGAATCCCGGGGAGAAAAGCTCCACAGTTAAAATAAACAGACAGTAGTTACATTGGATTACATAGTGATTAACAATTTACATAGCAATTACTTACAACATATTTACAGATGAAGAACATAGTACATCAGTAGACAACTAGAATCTTTATCTGTGAAGTACATAACAGACATTAACAAATGTTACAAGAAGTTGTTCCTGCTGTATAATAAGTACTGGCTTATGAGCATCTGAGCTTGCTATAATCAAGGTAGTTAGTGGAGTGGAAAGAAAGGTAGTGGTTGGATGGGGAGGGTGATATTAGAGTGGGAGTTGCAAGGGCATAGCCAGCATGTTTTTAGGTGCGCTTTTAGTAAAGTTTTGAAGTGGGTGCATGATGGTATGGAGGTAATTGTGAGTGGGAGGGAGTTCCATAACTTGGCTATGGTGCAAGAGAATAGTGCTTCACCAGCAGAGTTATTGGCTTTAGTAATCTGCAAGTGATTTTTGTTGCTGGATCTTAGTGGTCTGGTGGTGCGATAGGGTTGGAGTAGATTCTGGAGGGATGGGACATTTAGTGGATGATTTACTAGTTTGTGGGCAAGTGAGAGTTGATACCATTGAAGGAGGTGAGGGAGTTCAAGCCAGCCCAGTTCAGCAAGTGAGACAGTGGCGACTACGGTAGGATGTCCCTGTGTCAAATTTGGCAATTTTGTTGTAGCAGGTGTCTAGCTTGTTTAAATCGCATTGCCTTAGGTTGGTATATATTGGACAGGCATAAAAGTAGGGTGGAGATAAGGTGGGAATTTGCTATTGAAATCTTTGCTGCTTTGGTGAGAAGTTGCTTATTTCTGTATAGCACTCCTAGTTTATTGTGGACTTTTTTATGGTCAAGGATATGTGAATGTCAAATTTTAGTTTATTGTCTATTTCCACTCCTAGCAATTTGGTGTGTTCAGTTGGGTATATAGTGGTTTTGTCTTTTGCTGTGATGTTAAAGTGAGAGTTGTTTTGAGTATGTTTGGTGGGTTGGAAGATGAGTAGTTTAGTTTTGTTTGGGTTGAGTATTAATTGGTCATCGGATAACCAAGTTTCAACAGAGGAAAAGGCATCCTGTGTGACTTTTTGCAGTTTTGGTAGGGACTGGGCTGAGCAGATGATGGTTGAGTCATCTGCATATTGTATGTGTGTGCCATGTTTGGTGGCAGAGGCTAGATTATTGGTGAAAACAGAGAAGAGTAGGGGTCCAAGGATGGATCCTTGGGGAACCCCTATGGAGACAGGTAGTTGGGGAGATATGTCATTCTGCCATACAACGGATTGTTGGAGGTCAGACAGGTAACTCTGAAACCAGTTGGTGACCGATTGTGAGAAGGATAGGTTATTGAGGACAGAGATAAGTTGTTTGTGTGGGACCATGTCAAATGCTTTAGATAGGTCTAGGAAAGTAATAGAGGAGAGATAGCCATTGTTTTTATGCTGAAGGATAGTGTTAGTAAAGGAGAGTAAGGCAGTGGTGGTGCTATGGTTTGGTCGGAAACCATGCTGAGTATTGGAAAGGAGGTTGTTAGTAAGGAGGTAGTCTGAGACCTGAGAGTGTATGCATCTCTCAAGTATTTTGGAGAGTGGAGAGAGAATAGCTATGGGGCGGTAATTGGTTAGTTCTGTGGAGGGTCCGCCTTTGTGGAGGGGAATTATATGTGATACTTTCCACAGTGTGGGAACATAACTTTCTGACAGAGATCGGTTAATCAAGATGGATACTGGGTAGGCCAGAGCATCAGCTGCGATTTGTAGGTATTCACTTGGGAGGTTGTCTGCTGCTAATCTGGTGGGCTTAAGTTTAGTTAAGAGTTTTTTTATGTTGGAGGTAGTTACAGGAGAAAAAGAGAAGGCAGTGGGGAGATTACTAGTTGAAGATGTGGGTTGGAGGGGAGGGGGGTTGTGTTGTTTAGCTAGTGATAGTATGGTTTGTGTGAAGTGTGTGTTATATGAGGTAGCAATATTTTCTGAGGAGTGAGGGATGTTAGGAGGAGGGGTCGTGACTTTACCTGGGTGGAGGATGGAGTTTATGGAGGACCAGAATTGTTTGAGGCTGTGTTGGGAGGAGTCTAGCGCAGACTGGTAGTATTGGAATTTGTCCTGTTTTATTAGCTTTTTGACTCTATTGTGTAGTTCTAGGAATTTCTGTCTAGCTGAGGGGGTTTTGGTTTTGCGCCAGTGCTCCCAGGCTTTATCCCTGTTTTTCATTTCTGACTTAGTGGTTTTCTGTAGTCATGGGGAGGGTTGTGCTTTGATTCTGGAAAGTCTTCTGGGGGCATGGTAATTAAGGATGCTCAGGAAGGTAGTATTAAAAAATTCAACTGCGTCATCAAGGCTGAGGTACTTTAGAGGATACCAGTTACATTCTTTGAGGGATGAGATGAATGTGAGTGGGTTAAAGTTTAGTTTTTTTACGTATTTGACGGTAGATGACAGGTTTAGCTTGGTATAGGTATTTTTTGAGTAGGAATGTTGGGGACTGATCACTGAGGCTATCTGATAAGCAGCCTGTTATATATGACTGGGGGCTCATACTGACTAGTATCCAGTCCAGGGTAGTGTGCTTGCTGGAGTTTTTATTTATCCTGGTTGGCGACTGGACTAGTTGGGTGAAGCCATGAAGGTTTACATGATGGGTTGGATGGTTGCTAGAACAGGACTGCCAGTCAATATTGAAATCACCTAAAATGATAGTTTCTTGGGGGGAGATGGTGGGTAGACCAGCTGAAGAGGTTTTCTAGTGGAGGGATGTTTTGGCCAGGTGGGAAGTAGCATCCAATTATGTTGATGGTTTTGTTTTGGTTTATTTTGAGGTTGGTATATATTATTTCTTCATTGCCTATTTGTGGAGCTGATGATTTTAAGATCTGGATGTTTAGATGCTGTTTAAATATTATAGCTACACCGCCTCCTTTCTTGTTTAGCCGATCTACTCTTAGTATGCCATAACCTGTGGGGAGTATTTGCTCACTGGTAATGTGAGGTTTTAGCCAGGTTTCTGTCAGGATGACTATATCTGGGGAGTACAAGTCGATGGTGGCATGCAGTTCATGGACTTTGTTGGATATACTTCTAATATTTAGGCTTAGTAGAAGGAAGTCACTTGGCTTTTTATTGGCTGTAATATGGGAGAAGTTGTGGTTTCTAGTCTGATTATGAGGATTGGGGTTGGAGATGTTAGGGCCAGGGCCAAGCCAGGCAATCTGGATTGAAAGGGGATGACAAGTACATAAAAATAGGAAAAGAGATTAAAAGAATAAATGAAGTTAAATGGAAAGAAATAGGGAAAATTAATATGTTAAAACTATGGAAAGATCATGAAGAAATGAGAGACTTTTATAAGGATTGGTCAGAATGGTGGTTCTGTTTTAAACAAAAGTATAAAAAATGAGGTACAACATGCTAAGTAATGAAACATTTGAGAGTCTAGAAATTTTTTTTTTACTAAAGAACATAAATTATATAATTTGAATCAAATTAAGATAAAACATTTATTGTATCAGCAAAGATATTTCCTTCATGAGAGAAAGGAAGAAACTGCACCATATTGGAGTAAATTCACTAAAGAGAACAATAGTATACTGAGGCAAATGAAGGGTACAGCTGGTAGAGTACATAAAATGCAAAGCAAAATTATGGAAATAGAAAATTATATAAAAATTATTTAATGGGCAGATTATACACACTAATAATTGATGGAAAGCAGAGTCTTTACTAGAACAAGACAATAAGGAAATGGGAAGGAATATTGTGATGGAAGCACTATAAAAGTACAGTTGTGTACACTTACCATAAATGTAGATGTTTGAGTGCATTAACTATTGCAGTCATTACATGTGGGTTATCTGCTTGCAGGTAGCCCTCAGTCAGCCTGATTAACAAAGTCTTGGGTCCTGCGTCGGTTGCTGTCCCTTCTTCCAGGACGTCAGGGGTACAAAACATGCAGCCGAAACATTACATCAGTTTTTCTTGCCCCAGATGTCAGGTGCCCACCTAATGGGAAGCAATTAAATATAAAAGTACAAAGATATACCTCCAACAAAAAAGCAAATACACCAAAAAGGCTTTTAAGCATACCAAAGGAAAGTAGAGGTATAGCCAAAAGAAGTTAGGGGGCTGGAGGGAGGGTAACCAGACTGCAAAAGTGAATACACTCGAACATCTACATTTATGGTAAGTGTACACAACTGTACTATGTTCTTCATGTTTCACTGTTGCAGTCATTACATTTGGATAGATTCGCAAAGCTATGGTTAGGAGGAGGAATTTAGATAGCATTAGAGCCAGCTATAAAGCCCTGCAAGACTGCAGTGGCAAAGCCAGCTCTGGATTTAGAGAAAATTGGCAAATGATAATGCTTGGTGAAAGTACATAGAGAACTCCAGGTAGCAGCTTCTAGGATGTCCCTGGTAGGGACGCCTCTGAGAAAGGCTGTAGATGTAGATGCAGCCCTGGTGGAGTGAGGTCTGATCCCCCGGGGGATAGGTTTTCCATGGTGCTTATAGCAGAAATTAATGCAATGGCTTATCCATTTAGAAATGGTTTGCTTTGAAATAGCCTTCCCCTCTGCCCCTGCAGCAAATGCCACAGGCAGTTCAGATTTCCTTTGAGGTTTAGTCCTGTCCAAGTAGAATCTAAGTTGTCTGTGCAAATCTAAGGAATGCAGTATCCGTTTCCCCTTTATTCTGTGGATTGGGAAAGAAGGTTGGCAAACGAATGGACTGATTAAGAGCCACACTAGATACCACCTTGGGCATGAAGGATGGATTAGTTCTGAGGGACACCCTGTCCGCATGAAAGATGATGAATGGCTCCACTGTCATTAGGGTCTGTAATTCAGATACCCTTCTAACTGAAGTGATTGCTAAAAGGAAAGCTGTTTTCCAAGAAAGAAATTTTAAGTCTGCAGTAGCAGCTGGCTCGAAAGGAGGTAGAGTGAGTTTCTCCAAAACAAAGTTAAGGTCCCAGGCTGGGGTTGGAGCTCTCCTGGGTGGTCTCAAATTTTTGGGCCCTCTGAGGAACTGCTTGAGCAGTGGATGAGAGAAGAGGGGAGGTTCTGTGTTATAATGAGCTGAAATGGCTGAGGCATGGATTTTAATGGAGGAAAAAGACAGGCCCTTGTGAAGCATCTCAGTTAAGTATTGTAAAATCTGAGGTAAATTGGGCACTGCTGTGCTCATCCCTTGAGATTGGTTCTAGGCACAGAATGTTTTCCATTTTCAGCATAAGATTTTCTAGTATTAGGCCTCCTTGCCTCTAAAATGTTATCCATCACAGGTTTGCTGAGGGAGGGTAAAGGAGAGATTAAGTAAATTAGCCAGGCTGCAAGGTTCAGTGTTAGAAGCTGAGAGTGCAGAATCTGGTTCTCCTGCTGAGACAGCAGGGAAGGAGTCTCTGGCAGATGCCATGGAGTTAACTATGACACTGCGCAGGAGGAGGTACCAGTGTCGGCACAGCCAGTCTGGAGCAATCAAAATCATCCTTGCTTTTTCCTGTTTGATTTTTAGTAGTAATTTGGATAGCAGAGGCATGGGGGGAAGGCATAGACTGATAAGATTTTTCCAGCTGAAGGACAGAGCATCCACTTTCCAGGCTTGTTTGTGGGGAGTCCTTGTGCAAAATTTGTCCAATTGGTAGTTCTGGGGAGAAGCACACGTTTATATCTGGGCTCCCTCATTTGCTTATCAACATGTTGAAAATCCTTGGTTCCAGTTTCCACTCGTGTGGGTCCATGAGATTTCTGCTTAGTCCGTCTGACAGTGCATTTAATTTTCCTGGCAGGAATTAGGTTCATACTAGGCTATCTGCCCTAGGGCATTTATAAGCCTAGCCAGAATGTGTTTGGCTTTCGCCACCCATTTTAAATTTATTTTGCTATGCCCTTTTTCGAGGTTAGTATACTGTGCCTCTGTCTAACAGTGACACAGAAGTGATACCCGGGGTAAACCTACGATCTCCCATCCACTCATCAAGATTCCTCTTGAAGAGAGTCAATGAGGGACTCTGCCTAACCTGGACTGGGATTTTATTCCAGAGTGAAGGGAGCCTCTGGGTTATGAATCTGTCCCTCCAGCATGTCCTATTTATTTCAGTGCTGAGGTTCAAGTCTCGAGCACGTAGCTCGATGGGATTTGGATTTTCTTAGGTGCAGCATGTCCATTAATTCTGGGTTGGACATGGCTTTATACGTCAGGCACAGATCGCCTCTGAACAGGCAGTATGCCACTGAGTAAAGCTGGAGTTTCTTTAACCGGGCAGCATATGGCATCTGTTTGAGCCCTTTGATCCTCTTGGTGAGGTACTTTTGGGGTCTTTCCAGTTGCTGCAGGTGTCTGGTAAGGTACATCCCTAAAGGGGCATTGTACTCAATTATGGGCCTGATGAGGGATGAGTAAAGAGGCACGATGACCTCCCCTGATCTAGATGTGAATCCCTTCATGATTAGGTGGGCTATATAAAATGTTTTTCTAACCACTTTGGCCACGTGGTTGTCAAATGAGAGATTGCTATCAACTTGGGTCCCCAGGTCCCTAACTACTTCTTCTGTACTTAATGGATTACCACCTATGTGGTAATTTGTGGGCAATTTGTTTTTGCCAAAGGGGATGACTATACACTTTTTGGCATTTAGCTTGAGACCATGGCTCTGGCACCAGTTGTCTGCTTCTATGAGGCCCTTTTGGAGGATGCTTGTGTCGGCTGGAGAGTCGATTATGGCACCCAGTTTGCAGTCATCTGCGAACTTGGTCAGCCACAGTCCTTCCGTGTTGGCCTGTACCTCCGAGAAATATATACCGAACAAGAGAGGTCCCAGGACTGAGCCTTGTGGGACACCACTTGTAACTAGTTTGGAGTCTGACATGGCTCCAGCAATTCTAACCATGTGGGTTCTGTCCTTGAGCCAGTTTGCAATCCATCTAGTGACATAGGGGTTTATATTTAAGCTGGTGAGCTTATCTATAATGCCCAAGTGGGGTATTGTATTGAAGGCTTTAGCGAGGTCCAGGTAGGCTGTGTGGACCACCTTCCCCTCGTCAATCGCCTTGGTGACTGTTTCAAAGAAATCAACCAGGTTTAAAAGGCAGGATCTGCCCTTAAAGCCGAATTGGGTAGGATCCAGTGTCTGTAGGTCCCCAATATCTTTATTTATGAGGTCCATGATGATCCTTTCCATAGCTTTGCAGACTAAGCTAGTCAGGCTTATGGGGCAATAGTTTTCAGGATCTGTTGAGGTACCACTTTTATGGAGAGGGACCACTGTTGCTGTACGCCACTCTTTGGGCACATATCCTGCAGTAAGGCTGAGATTGAACAGTAGTTTTATGTTTGGGTTTAGCTCTTCTTGGAGTTCATGTAGGACGCAGCCCGGAACACCGTCTGGTCCCAGTGATGCTGTGTTTTTTGCTTTGGAGTGGGCGGCTCTTACCTGAGCATCTGAGATGTCAGGGGGGGCAGCACTCTGCTAGGATAGATATTTGCCCTTTTGGTGGGGAGGGGGGGGGGGTTGCGCTGAACCTGTCAGCTAGGATGTTGGCAATGTCTGTGGGTTCAGTGTATTTTTTTGTCATTCTGGACTAATTCTGAGCATATCTGGGAATTACCACCCAGGTTCCTAACATAACTAAAGAAAGCCTTCTGATTATCCTTGTGATTATTGAGCTTGTAGGTGCACTTGGTAGCTCAAGGCTGTGTTCCACAATGCCATGGACAGTCTGCAGAGGGGGTAACAAGGTGTACCCCCCTGCTTGGCTTATGTACCACATAACAGTGGTGTTGTCCGTCTTTACCATAAGTTGTCCTGGAAGAATGTGGTCCTTGAAGGCTGTCAGAGCATTCTGTACAGCTAACATTTACTTTTGATCGGTATACAGGTGCATTTGATTTGGGTTCCATTTGCCCTGAATGCACTTCCCTGCCAGGTGAGCCCCCCCCCCCCCATGCATAGTCTGATGCGTCTGTTATTAGGGTTTGGGCGGCAGGGGGTGGTGTGAAAGGTAGTCCCTTGTTTTGGTGGCAGGCCTCTGCCCACCAAAGGAACTATAGGCGTAAGCAAGGTATGATAGAAATCATTGTTTCTAGGTCTTGAGAATGTTGACACCATAGGCATTTTAGATACCACTGTAGTTTCCTCATATGCAGTCTTGCATAGGGAATTAGAAGAATGCAGGAGGCCATGAACCCCAAGGCTTGCAGTATTTGTCTTGCAAATAGCAGGGTTTTTGTGGCCACTTGTTTGAAGTAGGTTGTCAAATGAATTTGTTTCTCTGGCGTGAGGTAAGCCATCTGGGAAGTTGTATTCAAGCTTGCTCCCAGGAAAATAATTTGTTGACAGGGTACCAGGTGTGATTTCATTTCATTTATGGTGTACCCCAGACAAGTTAGAACCCATTGTACAAAGGCCAGATGATTCAAAAGTATGTCCTGGCTTTCTGCCTGAATTAGACAATAATCCAGGTATGGGTATATTTGAATATTTCTTTGCCTGCAAAATGCAATAACTGGAGCTAGGCACTTTGTGAATACCCTGGGCACAGTAGATAAGCCAAAGGGCAGTGCAAAGAACTGATAGTGCGTGCAGCCTGCTTTGAAGCGTAGGTATCTTCTGCAAGATTCCCTGATTGGGATGTGCAGGTATGCTTCTTTTAAATCTAGTGTTGCCAAACAGGCATCTTTGCCTAGCATAGGAAGTAATTGGTGAAGAGTCATCATCTTGAATTTTGGAATCTCCAAAAAGGTGCTTAGAGTAGACAGGTCCAGGATAGGACGCCATGAATGGTCTTTTCTGGGTACCAGGAAAAGTCTCAAGTAGAAACCTTGTCCCTTTTCCCTCTTCTGTTACCAGTTGAATAGTCCCCATGTTTGAGAGAGAAAGTACTTGTTTTTGGGCCACTGCCCACTGATTTGGGGGGTAGGTCCGGCCACCCGCTTGGTGTTGGCAACGTGTGGAAGTGAAATCTGTATCCCTGGGACACTATATTTAAAACCCATTTGTCCTGGGTAATGAGTTCCCAATTCTTTGCATGAAGAGCAATCTCCCCCCCCCCCCCAAAGGGGCAGTCAGTTGATAAGTGCTTGGAAATTTTAAAAGGAAGTCATTGAGACAGTTTACCATAGGGGGTAGTCTTATTATTCCCAGATTTGGAAGTGGAGGCCCCCCACTGCTTAGTTCTGTGCGTCCTCTGGGACTGAAACCTGGGGTTTTTGCCGTGTCTGGGTTTGGCTTGAGAAGACCTGGAAGGGGCTGGAAAGGACCAATTCTTAGAGGGCCAGTGCCTACTAAATCTAGGAGGCTGAACTTGTAAAAAATCTTTAACAGTTTGCATAGATTTATCTTCCATCTTTTTAAGAACTTCCTCAGCCTTGTTGACAAACAGACGTTCCTGATTTAAAGGAGCATCCAACAATTTAGCTTTAACATGATCAGGCAAAGATTGCTCCTTAAGCCAAGCATGCCTTCTGAGTACAGACCCAGTAACAGCAGCACTGCAAGAGGCCTCTAATGAATCAAAACCACATTGCAAAGTATGTTTTCCAACTTGTTCAGCAGAATGCATTAAATCCTGTAATTCTTTATTTTCCACACAGTCAGGAATCAACATCCTTTTCTGTTAAAGCAGTCCAATAAACATGTTGCTGATACTTTAACATAAGAAACTGGCAGTTTATAGCCCTAATGGCCAAGGTTGCAGAAGTGTAAACCTTCTTACCCCATCTATCCAGCGCCCTGGAGTCTCTATCAGAAGGGGTAGGGCAGTAGAAGCCTTAATGCCCTTGGGCCCCTATAAAATAGTCTCTGGATCTGCAATAGGATTTTTTAAACAGGAACTTGTGGGACTCAGAGACCCTGTAGTATCTGTCAGGTTTTCTGGGAGCAGGAGGCAGGGAATCAGGGGCCAAACTAGATTCCGAAAAAGCAGCATCAACAATGTCTAGTACAGGAGGAATAGCTTAAGGCCTATGCTGGGATAGGAGAAGGAAATCCCTAAGCCTCTTTTTTGAATCGGAAAAATCCTGGCTTTCCCAGTAGAAATGCTCCCTTAGAGTATGTAATATTTCCTCAATAGAAAAATCCTCAGGAGGGGAAGCAGAGGGAATTGAGTCCTCTGCATCAGAATCTTCATAAGTAGATAAGGGCAAATCCAGATAATCAGAAGAATCAGAAAAAACAGAATCCTGATCAGAAGATTCATAATCAACTTCAGTCCTAGGCCTCTTAGAAGGGGGGGGGGGGGTTGGCTACCTCTGATTGGATTTATCAGATCTTCAGCCATTCTTATCATTTGTTTTTTAGGCATAGAGGCCTGAGCATGTAGCCTGGGCATCTGTTTTTTAGGTATGGATCGAGATTTAGGCCTAAGTAAAGAAGGAGGTGTCGGTTTAATATGCAAGTCCATAAGCCTGAATACACCCTCAGAAGCCGGTGCCTGCACAGCAGCTCCAGACCCATCCAAGGTAGAGACATCCGCGGGTTCCATAGTTGAAGCATCTCGCGGCATACCGAACTCTGGATGGGTCTCAGTAGAGGCATGCGAATCAGAAGTAGCGGGTATCAGGGGCTGCAAAAGTGCCTCACTGAGTATCACCGAACTGGCAACTGGCTTAGGAGAAGCGTTGTCGGCAGTTTTGGACCTCGGCGGCCTGTCTCTTTTTTTATCTTTGCGTTTTTTCAGAATCCCGGTAGTCGGATGGCTAACTGACATTTCTGGATAATTAAACCAAGAACCAAAATATTTAGAGGCGAAAATATACCGACAACGGATAGTGCGCTGATTAAATAAAGCACAAAACTGACAGCAAGGTACATCGTGGTCAAGGCCTAGGCAAGGAATACAGTACGAATTAAAATATTTATGAGGTATTTGCTTTCCACAAGTAATGCAATTATTAACTTTTACTGACATCAATAAGGAGCAAGAAAAAGTTTCCCCAACTGGGTACTTAGCTTTAGTTGAAGACTTTGGTTTTGAAACTCGAAAATGAAAATTTAAGGAGTCGGCCGACCGGCACTTGCGAACTGCTTCTGCTTCGGGCACCGCACGGCAAGAAAGACTGAGGTAATGGCGTCGGCTGCATGTTTTATACCCCTGACGACCTGACATCATGGAAGAAGGGACAGCAACCGACGCAGAACCCAAGACTTTGTTAATCAGGTCAAGTGAGGGCTACCTGCAAGCAGATAACCCAAATGTAATGACTGCAACAATGAAACACGAAGAACATCTGTATTAAAGGTAGTAAAATTTGGAATAACCAGCTGGTCCAGATAGAACAGAATATAGGATTTTTAAAAATATGACAAGATTACAAAAACTGTTTTAATGGTGTGAAATAAATGGTTAAACAAAAGATTTCAATATAGAGAGTTACGTAGTGGAGGAATTAAATTCATATGGAAGAAAGGTTGTAAAACTGAAATGTAAAGCTGAAGACCTGATAGTTTTGAATGATATGGATTATAAAGTGTTTGTGAAGATTCTACAGAAAAGAATGGAAGGCAAAATAAAACTTGCAAATAGAAATATACGGTATAAAAGGAAAAACATTGCAAAAGTTGCTCTTATTTGCAAACTGATAGATGTTTTACACAGAAATAATCAAGTTAAAATTATGGTAGGGGATGTAAATAAAACATCCGATTCTATTCAACATAATGTGTTATGGGAAATACTGAAAGCATACAACATAAATTACAAGATTAGAAGGGTATGTCTGATGGCTTATAAATTAAATATAGTTAGGTCTTTGGTAAATGGCTGGTTAAGTAAAGAAACAGTGATTAAGAGGGGTACAAGGCAAGGTTGTCCATTGAGTAGTATAATATTTGCATTAGTAATGAATGCAGTATCCATACGTATAACTCCACTTTCTATTTTTTTATTTATATATCTAAAGAAGGGGTAGTCATGCCAATTATGTTATACTGCTCAGATAACATAATCATAAAAATAGTGCAGGAATGATTAAATAAAGCATTTACATGATCATTTAAAAGTGATAGGTTTACATATCCTGATGGAATGTTAGGAGGTGTTTAAATTTAATTTGACAAACAAATGTGCTCCGTATATGTTTTGGAAAATAGGAAAATACAAAAAGAGTATGGAAAGAAAAAAATATCAAAAAGTACAGTTTTGTACCTACCATACATGTAGATGTTCGAGTGCTAATACAGCTGCAGTCATAACAGATGGGTTTTCCTGCCGTCAGGCGGGTCCTCGGTCGGCCGAATTCCAAAGTCTAGGTCTGGCGTCAGTTGTCGTCGCTTCTTCCCTGACGTCAGTGCGACAGGGGTATAAAAGAACCAGCCGATGCCATTTTCTTCAGTTTTTCTTGCCCCAGATGTCAGGTGCCCCCAGAAGGAAGGCAATACATAAATTTATGTAATAATGCAATGCAATATAATCAAAAAACAGTAGTTGCAAGCAAATACACCATAAATGAATACCCCAATCAGGTTGTATGAGTAGGTGTTAGCCAATAGGCCTGTCCCAAGAGGGGAAGGAGGGAGGGAAACCTGGACTGCAGCTGTATTAGCACTCGAACATCTACATTTATGGTAGGTACAAAACTGTACTATGTTCATCGTGCATACAGCTGCAGTCATAACAGATGGGTAGAATCCCAAAGCTAAAAAAGGGGTGGTAGGCACTAGGTGGAACTAGGAGGAGCCAGGATGCCCTGCAAGACTGCAGTGGCAAAGCCTGCTCTAGTCTTGGAGTATAATGGTAGGTGATAGTGCTTGGAGAAGGTATGCACAGAACTCCAAGTGGCTGCTTCCAAAATATCTTTGGTAGGAACCCCCCTGAGGAAAGCTGCAGAGGTAGCTGTGGCCCTTGTGGAGTGAGATCTGATGCCTGCAGGTACAGTTTTACCATGAAAAGAGTAACAAAAGCATATGCAGTGGGCTATCCATTTCGATATTGTCTGTTTGGAAATTGGCTTCCCTTGAGCTCCTATAGCATAGGACACAAAGAGTTGTTCTGATTTTCTGAAAGGCTTTGTTCTGTCCAAATAATAACACAGCTGTCTGTGGATGTCCAAGGAATGTAGAAGTCTCTCCCCTTTGTTTTGAGGATTAGGGTAAAAGGTAGGTAAGTGGATAGCCTGATTCAAAGCTACCCTGGATACCACCTTTGGCATAAAGGACGGATTGGTTCATAAGGAAACTCTGTCCTGATGGAAAATGATGAAAGGCTGCACAGCCATGAGGGCTTGTAGTTCCGATACCCTGCGAGCTGAGGTGATAGCCAGAAGGAAGGCTGTTTTCCAGGACAAATATTGCAATTCTGTTGAGGCAGCTGGCTCAAAAAGGAGGCAAGGTCTGTTTTTCTAGAATGTAACTGAGGTCCCAAGCAGGTACTGGTTGTTTCCTTGGGGGTTTTATATTCCTAGCCCCTCTGAGGAACTGTCTTAAGAGGGGGTGAGAGAATAAAGGAGGATCAGTGTTGCATTCTGCAGAAATGGCTGAGGCATGAATTTTGATGGAGGAGAATGAAAGTCCACTGCTTAGCATCTCAGCTAGATACTGTAATATTTGAGGTAAATTCAGTATTCCAGGATTCTGGCCCTTTTTCTCATTCCAGGCACAAAACCGTTTCCATTTTGCGGAGTAAGCTTTTCTAGTAGAAGGCCTTCTGGCCTCCAAAATGACATCCTGCACCTCCTTGGAGAGTAGGGTCTGTTGTGAAGTTAAGGAATCTTCCATGCAGCCAGATTGAGTGTTTTCAGCTGACTATGAAGAGTTTTGAAGCTGTGCTGAGTCAGAAGAAGAGGCATTAGAGGTAGGGTCCATGGTGGGGAATGCGTCAGGCTCCTCAGGAGTGGGTACCAGTGTTGTCTTGGCCAGTCTGGAGCAATGAGAATCATCTTCGGTCTGTCTGCTCTGGTTTTTAATAGAACTTTGGGCAGCAGAGGAAGAGGTGGAAAGGCATAAACTGTCATTGTTGTCCAACTGAAAGAGTGCGTCCACTCTCCAGGCCTGTGGATGAAAAGTCCTTGAGCAGAATTTTGCCAATTGGTGATTTTTGTGGGAGGCAAAGAGATCTAGGCCTTCCCCATGCTTGAATTATCTCTGTAAAAACTTGAGGATGCAACTTCCATTCGTGTGGATCTGTCACTTCTGCTTAGGTTGTCTGCCAGCGTGTTTTCCTTGCCTGGCAAGTACTGTGCTTGAAGTTCGATTTGTAATTCCAGAGCCATGTTCCAAAGAGACATGGCCAGCCTGCATAGGGGGTATGAATGGGTTCCTCCCTGCTTGTTTATGTACCACATTACTGTGGTGTTGTCTGTCCTTATCAATAGTTGACCTGGATGCAGAAGGACTTTGAAAGCTATAATAGCATTTATTACTGCTAGCATTTCATTTTGATTGATGTGTAGGTGCTTTTCTTTTTGGGACCA
This sequence comes from Protopterus annectens, assembly GCF_019279795.1. Lineage (NCBI taxonomy): Eukaryota > Metazoa > Chordata > Ceratodontiformes > Protopteridae > Protopterus > Protopterus annectens. Next base: position 510,981,049 of record NC_056725.1, read on the forward strand.
TTTGCCCTGAATGCACCGATCTGTCATGTGTGCCCCCCAGGCGTAGTCTGAGGCGTCTGTTGTGATGACTTGATTTGCTTGAGGCTTGCAGAATGGGAGACCTGTGTTTCTTTGGCATGCTTGAGCCCACCACAGAAATTCCTTTTGAAGACATGGAATCAATGGTATTATTATTTCCAAACTGTGGCTGTGTTATGACCATAGGTTTTTCATGTACCATTGAAGTTTCCTCATATGCAGCTTTGCACATGGGATTAGTAGGATGCAAGATGCCATGTATCCCAGAGCCTGCAGGATTTTCCTTGCAGTCAGCCTGGTGAAATTTGCTAGTTTTCTGAAGTATTGAGTTAGTTGCCCCTGTTTCTCTGGCGTGAGGTAGGCCATCTGGGTGTTTGTGTCCAAGTTGGCACCCAGGAAAATTATTGTTTGAGAGGGTATTAGCCTTGATTTCTTTTTGTTGATTGTGTATCCCAGAGAATTCAACAACATTATGACAAAAGCCAGATGTTTCAGAAGTATGTGCTTGCTGTCCGCTTGGATCAGGCAGTGTCCAAATATGGGTATATTTGTATCCCTTGAAGTCTGCAGTAGGCAATTACTGATGCCAGGCATGTCGTGAATTCTCTGGGTGCAGTAGATAAGCCAAAGGGCAATGCAGAGAATTAATAATGGGTTGAACCTGCAAGAAATCTGAGGTATCTTCTGCAATCTTGTCTGATTGGGACATGCAGGTATGCCTCCTTGAGGTCCAATGTTACCAGCCAAGACTCCTTGCCCAGCATGGGAAGTAGCTGCTGTAATGTGAGCATCTTGAATTTTGGCACGAGTAAAAATGTGTTTAGGATGGATAGGTCCAAAATAGGTCTCCAATCTTTTCCCTTCCTTGGTACCAGGAATAGTCTGGAGTAAAAACCTTGACCTTGTTCTTGTGTAGGTACCTCTTGAATAGCTTTCATGTCCATGAGATTTGAAATTTGTTTTTGTGCCTCTGCCCTTTGATTGTGTGGCAGGTTTGGCATGCCCCTCATTTTTGGAAGGGTGTGAAAATGGAATCTGTAGCCTCTGTTTATAATGTCCAGGATCCATTTGTCTTTTGTGACAATATGCCAATTTTTCGAAAATAATGCCAGTTTTCCGCCTAAATGTGCTGCCATTTGAGCCTTGCTTGGCATGCAAAGGGGAAAGTCATTGGGTCTGCTTTCTGAATGGCTGTGAACTATCCTCACCACCTCTTTGTGTAGGAGCTTGCCATTGTCTGCCTCTAAACGATCCTTGAGATTGCCCTCTGCCCCCTCGGGTGCCTGTATCTACCTCTTTGGGGTCTGTCCGTGGCTGGAAAGGATCAATTTCTGGAAGGCCAATTTCTACTGAAACGTGGAGGTTGTACCTGTAGGAAATCTTTCACTGTTTGCACTTATTTAGCCTTTTCCTCCATTTTCTTTAATACCTCCTCAGCTTTAACACCAAATAATACATCTTTTTGCAGAGGGGCATCTAGTAATTTAGCTTTGACATGATCTGGTAAGGTTTGCTCTTTGAGCCAGGCATGTCTACATATGACTGATCCTGTAACAGCAGCTCTACATGAGGCCTCTAAAGCATCAAAACCACATTGCAAGGTATGTTTACCCACTTGTTCTGCACTATGCATCAAATCCTGCAACTCCTTCAAGTCTGGTTGTTCAGGTTGTGACATTTTGTTTCTCAACTGTGATAACATAAACTGTTGGTACTTTAACATATGGAACTGGCAGTTTAATGCCCTCATGGGTTAAGGTGGCCGAGGTGTATACCGTTTCCCCCCACCTTTCTAAAGCTCTGGAATCTCTCTCTGAAGGTAATGGATTTTTAGCAGTGGAGGCCTTAATTCCCTTGGGGCCCTGTGAGATAGTTTCTGGGTCAGCCGCATGGCTTTTGTATAGGAATTGGTGTGAGTCAGGAACCCGGTAATACCAGTCAGGCTTGGCTGGGGCTGGAGGTAAAGAGTCTGGGTTAAGGCAGGCCTCCGAATACACATCATCTAGAATGTCCAAGACAGGAGGTATAGCCGGAGGCCTGTGCTGAGGGAACACGAGAAAATCCCTAAGCCTTTTCTTGGAGTCTGAGTACTCTTGGCCTTCCCAGTGGAAGTGTTCCCTCAAGGTATGCAAGGTTTCCCCAAAAGAGTAATCCTCAGGGGGGGAGACAGAGGGAATGGACTCCTCTGCATCAGAATCTTCAAAAGGGGAGTATGAATGTTCCTGGTCATCAGAATGTTCTGAAATAATGGAGGCCTGGTCCGAGGAGGGGGATTCTTCCTCCACTCTGGGCCTTTTGCCTGGGGGTTGAGAACCCTGATAAGAGTAATCAAATCCTCAGCCATTTTGAGCATCTGCTTTTTAGGCATGGGGCCTTGAGAAGGGCCCTGTGGAGCTTGTCTCTTAGTATGCATGGCTGCTTTAGACTTAGTGAAAGCCTTGATGGAAAAAGAAGAGGAAGGCCTGAAGACACCTTGAGAGGTGGCAGACCTGTCTAAACTCTGAGTTTCACCGCCAAGAGTGGCTTCGGTATCGGTAGTCGGGGTGTGGGCTGAAGAGCCTGCGACCTCGGGTACAGTAGACACCGCCAATGACGTGTCGTCGGTAGTCAGGGGCTGCGTAGGCGCCTCACTGAGAACCGGACCACCTGTAGTCGGCTTTGGCGTGGTGTCGGTAGAAGCTGCGGACCTCGTATGTCGGTCCTTATCTTTGCGTCTTTTACTCAAAACTGGAGTCGGAGTATCCGATGACATAATGTAATTAAATTTTTTGCCAAAATAGTGTTGGGCGAACTCCGCCCGACGCTTAATGGTGCATCTGTTGAATGTAGCACAAAAACGACAGGCCGAGACGTCGTGGTCTGGGCCTAAACAAGGAATGTAGAGGGAATGAAAATCCTTATGCGGTATTTGCTTCCCACATGAAATACAATTATTAACTTTGTCTGACATCGGTCTGAGGCAAGAAAAGTTTCCCCAACGGGGTACTTAGCTTTCAAGAAGACTTCGGTTGCAAAATATTCATAATCTCAGGAGCTGGCCGACCGGCACTTGCGAACTGCTTCTGCTTCGGGCACCGCACGGCAAGAAAGACTGAAGAAAATGGCGTCAACTGGTTCTTTTATACCCCTGTCGCACTGACGTCAGGGAAGAAGTGACGACAACTGACGCCGGACCTAGACTTTGGAATTCGGCCGACCGAGGACCCGCCTGACGGCAGGAAAACCCATCTGTTATGACTGCAGCTGTATGCACGATGAACATCTGTGTAAGTTTTGGAAAACATTCAGATTGCCATCTAGAAAAAAAGATTTATTTAATTAATTCTATTCTTTAGCAAGAATGTCATATTTAGCAAGTGTTTTTAGTATCCCCCATTTTATTTCAGAAGGAAGTTTATAAAATGTTTTCCCTTGATTTGAGGAGCTAGATTAAATCCAATAAAAAGAGGTGTACTGCACATTAAAACGGAAGGAAGAGGATTAAGTTTAATTAATCCTATATTTGATGGAGCATCCCTACATTTATATAAATTAGTGAAATGTCTAAAGGATAATGATAAATTAACACAAATCTTGAAGTTTAAATATAAAGAAAAAAATGGACATATAGTTTAAAAAAATAAAAGAATGAGGATACGGTCAAATTATGAAAATTAATGAAGAAAAATATTACTATGGAAAATAATAATTTATGAAACGAAGAACGATAGAAAAATGGTATTGTAGTACAATCAGCATTTTTGTGTTTATCCATGGAAGAAGCTGCCAAAAGAAAAAAAAATGCAGCGATTCAAGCTAGAATGGGAAGATGTAAGGAAATGGTGGAAAGTCAAGATTTTTAAGGAGACTTACTATATAAAAACTTCCAGTGAAAGCAAATATGTTGTATAAAATAAAGAAAGATACATGTCTATTATAAAGAACTTAAAAAATGAACAAGCATAGGAATCTGTCTAGTTCTAACCTCACCATAATGAGTATTGAGGGAAAAATAAAAAAGACAGACTATGATGAGCTCAGTCACAATAATTTCCAAAAATCATGAAACCCAGGTAGTGTTCGAAAGGAACAAACCTTTATTTGTCACAGACAAGTGCTCCTCAGTAACAAAAAAAATCAGAAATATTTTAACAATGTTAAACAAAACAGCTCTGATATACTTAAAAGTAGGTGTGCAAAACATATGTACTGTTTAACTTTTCATGGCAAACAATATAAAAAGGGCTGTAAAAGAGTATTGTAGAACAGCAACTCCCACACACACACACACACACACACACACACACACACACACACACACACATGACTACTGATTAGATCAAACTAAATCCTAGTTAAGGAATACACTACCTATCTATTTGCAACCCACATTTTAAGATCGGGTATTAAGAAAAGCATAACATATACATACATAAAAAGAAATTGTTTTTGGCTAACTAATGCAATAAAGCCTTCATCAGGTCTGTGACAAGAACTAAAATCAAGAAAAAACACATAGCTATCTAACCATAAATATAATCAAACTAAAACACTACAAATATAAAAGAAAATCTATCAAATATCCATCCATATGTATTAGTGGTATAAAAAACTAAGTTAACAGCTCTGAAAAAATGTCAGTGCTTTGCAAAAAAAACCTATCTTGACAGTTTTCATGTTTACAGCCCCAAAAGTATGTTTACACAATGAAAACTAGTAGAAAACCACACAAATATACAGAAAACAGTGGATGAAGTAAATTAGTAATATATAAAAGTGTGCATGAACATCCACTAGTATGGTAAATGAGGGAATTATACCAATACTACATGGTAATAGCAGCATGAAAAAATGTGCCTTTTGAATAAACCGTTTAAATCCCTGGTGTGATGCAATAAATCTAATCAAAGCAGGATTGAGGTTAAAATAGCACACGCATGCACACACACACACACACACACACATATATATATATATATATGTATATATATATATATATATATATGCATCACATAAAAATATTCCTCAAACAATTACCTAAAAAAACCTTTACAGATTGAGTGGCAACTTACGTAAATTCAACACTCACTTAACAGAGCAACAGTAGTTAAGTCCTGGTTTTCTGAATGTATTTAATTTCAGTTGCCAGCATAATTTGTTTTTCTCCAACACACCATTGACATCCCATTCAAGCTCATCCATCTCCACACAGTCCAGAATGATAAATTTAAAACCAGAATGTCTAGGGTGTTCTAGTAAGTGTTTGGATAAGGCGTTCCTTTGGCATTTACTTCTGATGTCAATGATGACCTGAAATCCTCCTTTTCAGCATATTCCTAGTCTTACCCACATAAAATGCAGGGCAGTCATTATACATGGCTCTATATACAATTTTTTCAGTGTTACAGTTACCACCTGCTGAAGATTTCACCGTCTTTTTAAGATAGACACACTGAAATGAGTCGCACTCCATCAAGTATTCACAGAAAGTGCAGTTAGGTGGCCGACAGATTTTAGTGTCATATCCTGGTGTTACTTACTTTTCTTTCCCACATAGCTAAGTATGCTTCTGCTCTTTTTATATACAAAAGTAGGGTGATCTCCTAAAACCCTTACAAGCTGCTGATTGTCAGCGAGGATGGCCCAGTTCTCCTTAATAATGGCTTTAACTGTACTGAACTCCCAGGTGCATGTTAGAATGCAGCTGTCCTTACTTTTCTCTCTGTATAATTCTACCAAACAGCCTATTCCACATACGTTCATTGTTAACTTTAGAATCTCTAATGGGATCCAGGATCATATGTAACATGTTCGATTCACATCCTCTGGTTAACAAATCATTTTTTACGATCATTCACATTTTTGAGAAAAGGGGCCATATCCGTGGTATGCATGCATGATTTTATTACATTGTGCTTAGTTTTTACTGGATGCATACCATCTCTGAGTTAAGTAGTTCACGCTTGTTGGTTTCCTGTATAAGTTACCAATTCATTTTCCTCTGTCTTTATCAATACTGACAGTCATATCAAGGAAAGTACAGTTGTGTACACTTACCATAAATGTAGATGTTCAAGTGTATTAACTGTTGCAGACATTACATTTGGGTAATCTGCTGGCAGGTTTCCCTCAGTCGGCCTGATTAACAAAGTCTTGGGTCCTGCATCGGTTGCTGTCCCTTCTTCCATGATGTCAGGTCATCAGGGGTATAAAACATGCAGCCGTCGCCATTACATCAGTTTTTCTTGCCACAGATGTCAGGTGCCCCCAAATGGGGAGCAAAATATATAAATAATTTTAAACAGAAAAATATATACCTCCACACAAAAGCAAATACATCAAAAAGGCTTTTGAGTGTAGAAAAATAAAGGAGAGGCATAGTAAGAGAAAAAACAGGGGGGTGGAGGGAGGGTAACCAGGACTGCAACAGTGAATACACAGGACTGCAACAGTGAATACACTCGAACATCTACATTTATGGTAAGTGTACACAACTGTACTACGTTCTTCGTGTTTCACTGTTGCAGTCATTACATTTGGGTAGATTCACAAAGCTAAGGTTGGGAGGATAGATTTATACAGTATTAGGACCAGCTATAAGACCCTGCAAAACAGCAGTGGCAAAGCCAGCTCTGGATTTAGAGAAAATTGGTAAGTGATAGTGCTTGGCGAAAGTATGAACTGAACTCCAGGTAGCAGCTTCTAGAATATCCCTGGTAGGAAGGAACACCTCTGTGAAAGGTTGTAGAAGTAGATGCAACCCTGGTGGAATGGGATCTGATCCCCTGGGGGATAGGTTTTCCATGGTGCTTATAGCAGAAATGAATGCAATGGCTTATCCATTTGGAAATGGTTTGCTTTGAAATAGCCTTTTCCTCTGCCCCTGCAGCAAATGCTACCAGCAGTTGTTCAGCTTTTCTTCAAGATTTAGTCCTAAGTAAAATCTAAGTTGTCTGTGTATATTTAATGAATGCAGAATCCACTCCCCTTTGTTCTGTGGATTCGGAAAGAAATTTGGCAAATGACTGGACTGATTAAGAGCCACACTGGATACCACCTTGGGCATGAAGGATGGGTTGGTCACGAGTGACACCCTGTCCGCATGAAAGATGATGAAAGGCTCCACTGCCATAAGGGCCTGTAATTCAGGAATCCTTCTAGCCAAAGTGATTGCTAAAAGGAAGGCTATTTTCCAGGAAAGGAATTTTAAGTCTGCAATAGCAGCTGGCTCGAAAGGAGGTAGAGTGAGTTTTTCCAATACAAAGTTAAGGTCCCAGGCAGGGGTTGGAGCTCTCCTGGGCGGCCTTAAGTTTTTGTCCCCTCTGAGATACTGCTTTAACAGAGGATGAGAGAAGGAGGGGGGGGGGTCTGTGTTGTAATGAGCTGAAATGGCTGAGGCATGGATTTTTATGGAAGAAAAAGAAAGGCCCTTGTGAAGCATCTCAATTAAGCATTGCAAAATCTGAGGTAAATTGGGTACTGCTGTGGTCATCCCTTGAGAAGGATTCCAGGCACAGAATCTTTTCCATTTGTCAGCATAAGATTTTCTGGTACTAGGTCTTCTCACCTCCAAAATGACATCCATCACAGGTGAATTTAAGTGATCAGCCAAGCTGCAAGATTGAATGTTTGGAGCTGAGGGTGCAGAATTTGGTTGTTCTGCTGAGAAAGTAAGGAAGATGTCTGAGGCAGGTGCCATGGAGAAAGTTGTGACAGACTGCATAGGAGTGGGTACCAGTGTTGGCAAGGCAAGTCTGGAGCAAGCAAAATCATCTTTGGTTTGTCCTGTTTGACTTTTAGTAGAACTTTGGAGAGCAAAGGCAGAGGGGGAAAAGCATAGACTGATAGGTTTTCCCAGATGAAGGACAGAGCACCCACTTTCCAGGCTTTTTTGTGAGGAGTTCATGTGCAAAATTTGTCCGATTGGTAGTTCTGCGGTGAGGCAAAGAGATCTATGTCTGGGCTCCTCCATTTGCGTGTCAACATGTTAAAAATCCGTGGTTCCAGTGTCCATTCGTGTGGGTCTATGAGATTTCTGCTTAGATTGTCTGCCAAAATATTCAGCTTTCCTGGCAGGAATTGGGCTTGTAGTTGTACTTGATAGCTCAAGGCAGTGTTCCACAATGCCATGGCTTGTCTGCAGAGGAGGAAGGAATGTGTACCCCCCTGCTTATTTATGTACCACATAACTGTGGTGTTGTCCATCTTTACCATTAGCTGCCCTGGATGAAGGTAGTCCTTGAAGGCTGTCAGTGCTTTCTGTACAGCTAGCATTTCATTTTGATTGATATGAAGATGCATTTGATTCAAACTCCATTTGCCCTGAATACACTTCCCTGCCAGATGAGTCCCCCATGCATAGTCTGATGAGTCTGTAGTTAGGGTCTGGGCTGCAGGGGGTGGTGTGAATGACAGTCCTTTGTTTTGGTGGCATGACTCTACCCACCACAGAACTCTACCTGCAGGCAAGGTATGATAGGAATCATTGTTTCCAGGCTGTGAGAATGCTGACTCCATAAACTTTTTAAGTACCACTGAAGCTTCCTCATATGCAGTCTTGCATATGGAATTAGAAAAATGCAGGAGGCCATAAACCCCAAGGCTTGCAGTATTTGTCTTGCTGATAGCAGGGTTTTTGTGGCCACCTGTTTGAAGTAAGTCACCACCTGAATTTGCTTTCTAGCATAAGGTAAGCCATCTGGGCAGTTCTTTTCCAGCTTGCATCCAGGAATGTTAATTTTTGAGAGGGTACTAGTTGTGATTTCTTATTGTTTATGGTATACCCTAGACAAGTTAGAACCCTTTTTACAAACGCCAGATGTTTTAGAAGAATGGCCTTGTTTTCTGCCTGAATTAGACAATCGTCCAGGTATGGATATATTTGAATATTCCTTTGCCCGCAAAATGCAATTACTGGAGCCAGGCACTTTGTAAAGACCCTGGGTGCAGTAGATAAGCCAAAGGGCAGTGCAGAGAACTGATAATGCAAAAAGCCTGCTTTGAAGCGGAGGTATCTTCTGCAAGATTCCCTGATTGGGATATGCAGGTATGCCTCTTTTAGATCTAGAGTTGCCAACCAGGCATCTTTGCATAGCATAGGAAGTAACTGGTGAAGAGTCATCATCTTGAATTTTGGAATGTCCAGGAAAGTGTTTAGAGTAGACAAGTCCAGAATTGGATGCCATGATTTGTCTTTTCTAGGTTATAAGTTGCCAGTTTTTTGCATGAAGTGCCAGTTTCCCCCCCCAAAGGGGCAGCTAAAAGGTAAGTGCTTGGTAATTCTAAAGGAAAGTGGTTGAGACTGTTTACCATAGGGAGGTGTCTTGTTTCCAGATTTGGAAGAGGAGGCACCCCATTGCTTAATTCTGAAAGTCCCTTGGGACTGAAACTTGGTGCTTTTGGCATGTCTGGGTCTGGCTTGAGTGGCTCTGGAAGGAACTGGAAAGGACCAGTTCTTAGTAGGCCAGTGCCTACTAAATCTTGGAGGTTGTACTTGTAAGAAATCTTTCACAGTCTGCATAGATTTAGCCTTACCTTCCATCTTTTTTAGAACTTCTTCAGCCTCAATGCCAAACAGATGGTCCTGCTGCAAAGGAGCATCCAACAATTTTGCTTTAACATGATCAGGCAGAGATTGCTCCTTAAGCCAAGCATGCCTTCTAAGCACAGACCCAGTAACAGCAGCCCTGCAAGAGCCCTCCAAAGAATCAAAACCACATTGCAAAGTATGTTTTACAACTTGTTCAGCTGAATGCAATAAATCCTGTAAATCCTTATTTTCCACACAGTCAGAAATCAACATTATTTTCTGTTTAAGCAGTCCCATGATATGCTGCTATTTTAGCATATGAAATCGACAGTTTAAAGCCCTGATTGCCAAGGTTGCAGAAATATAAACCTTTTTTCCCCATCTATCCAGTGTCCTGGAGTCTCTATCAGAAGGGGTAGGATTTTTAGCAGAAGGAGCCTTAATGCCCTTGGGCCCCTGAGAAATGGTTTCAGGGTCCACAACAGGATTTTTGAAAAGGAATTTGTGGGAATCAGGAACCTTGGCTTACAAGGGGCTGGAGGCAGAGAATCAGGGGCCATACTGGATTCTGAAAACACATCTTCAACAATGTCTAGTACAGGAGGTATAGCCAAAGGCCTATGCTGAGGAAGAAGAAGAAAATCCCTAAGCCTCTTTTTGGATTCAGAAAAATCCTGACTTTCCCAGTGGAAATGCTCCCTTAAGGTATGTAAAGTTTCCCCAAAAGAAAAATCCTCAGGGGGAAAAGCAGAAGGAATGGAATCCTTTGCATTAGAGTCCTCATAAATAGGTATAGACAAATCCTATTCATTAGAAGAGTAAGAAGAAATAGAATCCTGTTCAGAAGATTCATAGTCAAGTTCAGCCCTAGGCCTCTTTGAAGGTGGGGGTTGGCTACCCCTGATTAGAGTAACTAAATCTTCAGCCATTTTGATCATTTGTTTTTTAGGCATAGGGGCCTGCACATGTGGCCTAGGCGTCGGTTTTTTAGACATAGATTGAGATTTTGGCCTTAATATTGAAGATGCCATTGGTTTAATATACAAATTTGTAGGCCTGAATACACCCTCAGAAGCCGGTGCCTGCACAGCGGCTCCGGACCCATCCAAGGTAGAGACATCCACGGATTCCATAACTGAAGCATCTTGCGGCATACCGGACTCCGAATGGGTCTCAGTAGAGGCCTGCGAATCAGACGTAGCGGGTATCAGGGGCTGTGAAAGCGCCTCACTGAGTACCGGCGAACTGGCGACTGGCTTAGAAGCATTGTCGGCAGTTTTGGACCTCAAAGACCTGTCTCTGTCTTTTTTTTTGCGCTTTTTAGGTATTCCGGTAGTCAGATTGCTAACAGACGTCATTTCTGGATAATTAAACCATGATCCAAAATATTTAGAAGCAAAAAAGTACAGACGACTGATAGTGCGTTGATTAAATAAAGCACAGAACCGTCAGCAAGGTAAGTCGTGGTCAGGGCCTAGGCAAGGAATACAGTACAAGTGAAAATCCTTATGAGGTATTTGCTTCCCACAAGTAATGCAATTATTAACTTTTACTAACATCGGTAAGGAGCAAAAAAAAGTTTCCCCAACGGGGTACTTAGCTTTTCAGTTGAAGACTTCGGTTCTGAAATTCGAAAACGAAAATTTCAGGAGTCGGCCGACCGGCACTTGCGAACTGCTTCTGCTTCGGGCACCGCACGGCAAGAAAGACTGATGTAATGGGGACGGTTGCATGTTTTATACACCTGACGACCTGACATCATGGAAGAAGGAACAGCAACCAACGCAAGACTCAAGACTTTATTAATCAGGCCGACTGAGGGCAACCTGCCAGCAGATTACCCAAATGTGATGACTGCAACAGTGAAACACGAAGAACATCTGCACTGACTTCGAGCTGATGAAGTGGTAAATTTCAGGAAGGAAGTGGAGTTATTGATGTAATGCAGCAGTCCCCAACCACTGTCTGCATGTGTGAGTGAATGCGTGCATGAAAGCAAAAGAATGTGTGTGTGTGTGTGTGTGTGTGTGTGTGTGTGTGTGTGTGTGTGTGTGTGTGTGTGTGTGTGATCATAAGAGTGAGAGCGATGTGTGAATGAATGCAGGTATGAATGAGGAAGTGACTGTGTGTGTATATGTGTGAGATCGGGAGAGTGAGAGCGATGTATGAATGAATGCGTACGTGGGTGTGTGGTGAGTGGATGTGACAAACCACAAGAGTGATGTATGAATGAATGTGTAAGTGGGTGCGTGGCGTGTAGGTGTAACAGACAGTGAGAGCGATGTATGAATGAATGCAGTTATGAATTAGGATGTGAATGAGTGTGTTTGATCGCGAGAGAGTAAGAGTGATGTGTGAGTGAATGCAGGTATGAATGAGGGAGTGACTGTGTGTGTGTGTGTGTGTGTGAGTGAATGCATGCATGAATGCAAACAATACTGTATGTGTGGTATTGACGAAAGGTACACAAACCTCATTGCTGTTGCTGCCAACGATCACTCTTCACTCCCCCCCCCCCAACACACACACACACAGACACACACACAGACACACACAACCTCTTAGTAGTGCAAAAAATCTGGACAAAGTCTAACAGAATGGGGGGACAGATTTTAAATACTGCTCTTATAAACATAGAAAGTTACCAGAATAACAGTATTTGTCTTATGCATTTTTCTGAAGGATATGAGGTCTGAAATACAAATGTATATTACTTAGTGACTTCATTCCTCAGATGATCCCAGCGATTTGCCAGAAAATTACAAAAGTTATGAGGAACAGACCAAATCTCAGAGGGAAAAATCTGGACATTCTGTGAAAATCTGTACAGTTGAGAAGTATGAATACCTCTCTCAGACTCTTACTTAGATCAAGAAATCTGGACAAAGCCAAACATAATGGGGGGACAAAGGCCCAAAACAGGGACCCTTTTAAGTACTGCTCTTACAAACTTTGAAAGTTGATAGAAATACAGGTTTTGCATTAGCATGAATTTTCTGAAGGGTATGAAGTATGAAACTCAACTGTCTGTCATTTTCTGATTCAGCCTCAATGATATGCCAGTGATTTTCCAGAAAACAACAATTTTATGAGAAAAAGACCAAATGTATGAGGCAAAAACCTGGACATTCTGTGAAAATCTGCACAGTTGAGAGGTATGCTGGACAGAGCCAAATAATAGGGACAGATTTTAAATATTATTCTTATACACAAAATCAGTAATGTTGCCATTAGGTTTACTTACCTCTCAACCATAGCAGACCAATGTTATGCTGTTAAGCAGAATGTACACTTTTTTTGGTAATTACTGCCAAATGTCTTATCGTACTTTGGAGCTTTTCTCCCCGGGTCTGGCCTCCTCGTTAAACAAATGTTAAATAAATAAATAAATATATACTTTATTATGCGTGCTACGTGATGGCCGGTCCATGGAAAATCGTCTTACATTGATACCGGTCCTTGGTGCAAAAATGGTTGGAGACCACTGATGTATGAATACGTCATCAACAAAGTAAAGGTAGCTGGTCATAAAACTCAGGTATTCACTATGCAGCACAAATTCCTCCTCCCACTTGCCTAAGGCTAAATTAGCCAGGCTAAGGGGCCATAGTCACACCCATGTCTATCCCCTTCCCCTGTTTGTAAGCCTGTCCATTGAAACTGAAGAAACTAACACCACCAAGCTTAAAGCTAACCACAATGCTTAATAAAGAACTTGTTAGTGAAAACTTTTTTTTGAGTATTTGAACATTCCTCACCCTAAGTTACCTTGTTTTTTCAGGATTCCCAAACCCCATAAGAATAGGGAAGAGCTACCTTACAGACCTGTTATTGCAAATGGAGGTTCCATATCAGAGCCCAGTGCCATATACTTATGTTATTCTTCAGCTTTTTGCTGAAAATAATTAATTTTAGATTCACTTGATTTTTTTAAGAAAAATAAAAATGTGAATGAACAAAGCACTTTGGTAACTATTGATGTTGAAGCCCTATACACTGTGTTGCCACACATGTACTATACTGAAACAGCTACAGAGGCTTACAGCAGAAATAACAATGCTACATAAGGGCAAAATGAATTCATGGGAAAGCTAACAGACTTCGTGTTGAGTTACAATTTTTTTTCAGTTTCAGTGGCCAGGCTTACAAACAGATGAGGTGGATGAACACCAGGATGACATGAGCACTAAAATCAGTGGGCCACCTAACTGCACTTTCTGTGAATACTTGATGGAGTATGACTTATTTGTGTGGCCATATCTTAAAAAGATGGTGAAATCTTCAGCAGGTGTCAACTGTAGTACTTTAAAAGTTGTATATACAGCCATGTGTGATGACTGCCTTGCATTTTATGTGGGTAAGACTATGAATAAACTGAAAAGGAGGATTTCAGGTCATCTGACATCAGACACAAATGCTAGAGGAGCACCTTATGCAAACACTTATTAGAACATTCCAGACATTCTGGTTTTACATTTATCATTTTGAACTGTGTGGAGATGGATGGGCTTGAAGGGGACGTCAGTGGTGTGTTGGAGAAAAAAGAATTATACTGAGAGTTGAAATTAAATGGATTCAGAAAACCAGGATTTAACTACTACTGGTCTATTAAGAGTGTGTTTAATTTACATAAGCTGCCACATGGATACTTTTATGTACTAAAAATATATTAAATAATAAAAATGTTTAGAATGTGTGTAAATATATATATGTTTAGTTACTTTAACCTCAGTTCTGCTTTGATTAGATTTATTGCATCACACCAAAGATTTAAACAGTAAATTCAAAACACACTTTCATGCCGCTGTTACCATGTAGTATTGGTATAATTCCCTCATTTACCATAGTAGTGGATGCTCATGCACACACCTGCACACGTTTATACATTACTAGTTTACTTCATCCCACTGTTTTCTGCATTTTCTGTGTTGTTTTCTGCTAGTTTTCATTGTATAAACATGTTTTTGTGGCTGTAAACATGGATACTTATGACAGTTTTTTTTTTTTTTTTTTTGCAAAGCACTGATACTTTTTCAGAGCTGTTAACTTAGTTTTTTATGCATACTAATACATATGGATGGATATTTACTAGATATTATTAGACGGACATTTTTACATTTATAGTGTTTTAGTGTGATTATGTTTAGGGTTAGATAGCTGTGTGTTTTTTTATTTATTTATTTATTTTAGTTCTTATCACAGACCTGATGAAGGCTTTATTGCATTAGTAAGCTGAAAGCAATTTTAGTTAAGTCTTGTGCATATCTTTTTATGTACATGTTATGCTTTTCTTAATACCTGATCTTGGAATGTGGGCTACAAATAGGTACTTTTTCTTTAACTAGGACTTAGTTTGATCCAATCAGTAGTAGTGTGGGGTGGGTACTTGCTGTTCCAAAATGCAGTTTTACAGCCATGTTTATATTGTTTGCCATGAATAGCCTCGTTTAAAATTAAATAATACATTTTCCACACCTACTTCTAAGTATATAAAAGCTGACATGCTTAATATTGTTAAAATATTTCTGATTTTTTTGTTACACAGGACAGCTTGACTATTGGGAATAAAGGCTTTGGTTTCATGATTTTTGGAAATTGTGACTGAGCTCATCAACAAAGTTTTAATACTACCAGTGTCTGTTTTCTATTGTAAAGAACTTGAGACTAGTGGAACATATGTTTTTAGGATGTAAAATAGTTAAAGCATTAAGGAAAAAGATTGTTGATATGAGGTATTTAGAGGGAATTTCAAATGTGAATGATACAGCTATGGATATAACTGAGTAAGGATATTATAAAAGAAAAACTAGAAATCAAAAGCAAAAACGTTTGTATAATATGGTTGATTTGAGATCAAAGAGTACAGGAAATTTTGTTTAATGAAAAATGAGACTTCGCTACTATGTTAAAAAAAAAGATTTTGGTTATGGAAAAGAGAGTGGAGGGGTCTCTTAACTGGAATTATTTTTGTGTATTAATGAGGTAAATGAAAAAATGTTATCTTAGTAATGTATGTAAATAACGTATGTAATGTAAATATGTATACAAGTTTTGCAAATTATACATAAAGGAACCCTACTCTTTTCAATAGGTGCCATGGGATCTTTTACATCCACCTAAGCTACCACCAACTCAAGCAGATAGGGTCTCTGTTCAGTATCTCATCAGAAGGCCACCACACTCAAAAGTACACCATCCCCTTATGCTGTACTGCAGTGTCAGCAACCAATCTACCTGGTGAGAGAATAGAACTCACAGTCTTCTGCACCAAAGGCAAGTGTGTGACTCTTGTGCCACTCTCAACAGTTATACAGCCCTAAATTGGAATTTAAGTCACACTGGAGATCACATGCAATATTAGATGACTTTTTTATGACAGCATAAAAAGGAACGACTGGACTGCCAACAATGGCAAGGCCAGATATTCATCATTTATGGGGGGAATAAAAGCACACATACCACACATGAAATTCAGGACAGTAATAACAAAGTCACAGCAGACTCCTAAAAAAAGTTTCTGCAACTTTTAAAAGCAAATATTTAACAGGTTTACAGCAAGATAAACTACAAAAATGAACATAAAAAAGAAGTTATGTACTTACCATAACGTTCCATGTTAGTAGTCCATCTCACCCTTCATTCTTTACATATGGGATCGGAGCCAATCCTAGGCTCCGACTTGGCCTATTTACAAGCTGGAAGACTTCTGGTTGGCTCGTGGCTAGGTAGGTATCCCACGGTGCACCAGTACAATCCCCAGATATTGTTTGCTGCTGACTAGAAGAAATAACAACAGCCTACAGAAGAAGCCAACACTAAAAGGTCTCCATAAATAATGAAATTAGTATTTTTCTGTCTCCAGGTACTTCCAAGATAGGGGCAGGAGGGCGGGTTCGAAAGAATGAAGGGTGAGATGGATTATTAACATGGAACGTTATGGTAAGTACATAACTTCTTTAAGTAGTCCTATCTCACCTTCATTCTTTACGTATGGGACAGCGTCCCTAGCACCTTATCCTTGGGTGGCTCAAGGAAAAATACTCCTGAGTACCGTGGAACCAAAAGATGCTCTACCCCTGGAGGTTAAATCCAACTTGTAATGAGTAATAAAAGTGTGATGGGTAGCCCACGTAGCAGCTGCACAAATATTGTCAAGTGGAACCCTGGTTTGAAAGGCTGCAGAGAAAGACTGAGATCTGGTAGAATGAGCCTTGACTTTAAAGGGTAAAGGTTTATCCTCAGAACTGTAAACATAAGCTATACAGCTAGAAATGCAGCTAGAGTCACTTTGGAAACTGATAAGCCCAACCTGGATTGATCCGATTTTCTGATGTCTTTAGTCCAGTGCAAATAAAAACGTAATTGTCTATGGACGTCCAGTTGTTGAAACCTGTACTCAGCTGTATTGGAGTGATTCAGAAAGAAAACTGGAAGTTCTCTGGAATGATTCAAAGTGGTATGGGAACAGACCTTGGGGACAAAGGAAGGGTTAAGTACGAAGGGACACCCTGTCTTTATGAAAAATCAGATAAGGCGGTTTAACAGACAAGGCTTGCAATTTTGACACCTGTCTGGCAGACGTAATAGCCACCAAAAACAACGTCTTCCACGTCAAGAACTTGAAAGAGCATGAATGAGAAGGCTCAAAGGGCGGACATGTTCATTTTGATAACACAAAGTTTAAATCCCATGAGGCCACAGGCGCTTGAACTGGAGGTCTTCGCAAAGTGGCACCTTTGAGGAAGGTTTTGCACAATTTATGAGACATCAAGTTAGAATCTGGAAAACCCAAATAAAAATTTGAAATCGCTGCCAATTAGACTCTGATAGTGGCAGCCACAGATCCTTGGTGAAACAGTTCAGAAAAAAGTTCCAAAACCACTGGAATGGAGGCAGTGAAGGGGTCAACATCCATTTTCTCCGCCCAAAAAGAGAATATTTTCCATTTACTGGTATAAAGTTTTATAGTGGAAGGCTTATAAGAAGACGTAAGGATGAGAGTCACGGAAGGTGAGAAGTCGTGAAGCCCGACTTGAGATGGAACTGGAGCAGCCATGCTGCCAAATTGAGGGTGTGTAAAGAGGGGTGAAGCGAACCTAACATGTGAGTCAACAGGTCTGGAACTGGGTCCAGAATCCAAGGATCGTCTAGAAGAGGCCTGAGGAAGGAGAACCAAACCTGACGAGGCCAGTAAGGAGCAATGAGGATCAATTTGCTTCTCAGCCATTTCTCTTTCTGAATCATCTATGGAATGAGAGGAAAGGGAGGAAAAGCATACAGAAGACCCAGGGGCCAATCGTGAACAACTGGGTCTCTAGGTGACATCCTTGGAGGGGGGGATGAGGGAAAAGTAGCTGCTGCATTTGGCATTGATTGGGCTGGCAAAGAGATCGCTGCAAGGCTGTCCTCACCTGCGTAAAATTTGTTTCGGTGTTTCCTGTTTCAGAGACCACTCGTGAGGCATCAGAATCGCCCGGCTGAGCTAGTCTATCACGTTGGTCATCCCTGGAATGTGCGTTGCCATCAGAAAGCGCTGGGAAGCTATCGCCCATTCCCAAACTCGCATGCCCTCTCGACAGAGTGGGTAAGATCTGGTTCCGCCCTGTTTGTTGATATACCATACTACCGACATGTTGTCTGACTGTATTGCAATAGTCCCCAGAGGAATAAGATTGTGAAGTGCTTGCAATGCAAGGAGCACCACCCCCATCTCTAGAATGCTGATATGCAGGTGGGCTTCATGGTCTTGCTTTGTGCCTTGGACAGTCCTGCCTAGATAATGCCCTCCCACCCTATCTGTGAGGCATCCGTGGTCACAGTGGCAATGGGTTGGCAAGGAACAATTGAAGTGCCCGTGGTCAGTTGATTGGTTAATGTCCACCAAAGGAGGTCCTTCTTGCAAGACTCTGTCAGAAGAATGTGATGGGATAATGGAAGGTTCTGGAAGGACCATTGGGACGACAGGAGCCACTGAAGAATTCTCATGTGTAACCTGGCTGGTGGCACTAATAGTATGGTGGAAGCCATGGTCCTAAGGAGTTGCAGAACAATCTTGGCTTTGACCCTTCGCAAGGGGAGAAGAAGCTGAATTTGAAGCACCAGGTTTTGTGCCCTTTCGGCAGGAAGACGAACCATCATGTTTTACTGTGTTTGCGCCTATAAAATCACAGACAGAGGGCAATAAGGCAGATTTTTCCCAATTTATGGAAATTCCCAGTTGGGCACAAAGCTGAATAGTATTGTCTCTGGTCTGAAGGAGTAGATGCCTGGTGGGAGGGTCAGGAGCCAGTCGTCCAAATACGAAAACACCTGGAATCCTTGAAGTCCCAGGTGAGGTGTCACTACTGCCATACATTTGGTGAACACCCTGGGTGCTGTGGTGAGACCAAAGGGCAGAGCACGGAACTGGAAGTGACTGGCTCCCAGCCGGAAGCGTAGATGACTCCTTGATGCCCTGTCCATTTTTATGTGGTAGTAAGCGTCTTGGAGATCTACTGAGCACATCAATTGTCTTTCCCTAACAATGGGAGTATAGACTGCAGTGTTACCATCTGGAACTTGTCCTTCTTTACTGATTCGTTCAATCTGCTGAGGTCCAGAATGGGCCTCCAGTCCCCTGTACGTTTTGGCACTAAAAAGAATCTGCAGTAAGTTCCAGATCCTATTTGGTCTGCTGGGACGATTTGGATGACCCTTTTTGACAGCAACTTGTTGACCTCCACAATTGCCTGATCCCTGTGATTGGGTGGAACATCTGGGATATTCTTGGGAACAAAAGGTGGGACAGAAAAGGGTATTACATAACCTCTGGTAATAATTCTTTGTACCCACTTGTCTTGAGTGATACTTAGCCATGCTTCTGGCTACAAAGAAATGTGACCCCCGACCGGCCCCAGAGAAGCATAGTTGGGCCCCACATCAGGAGCGCTGGTAAGGCCGGCCCTGAAAGGAATCACGACCTCCCTGGTTTTGCGGACCGCCCCTGCCTCTAGGGTGACATCTACCATTTTCTCCTCCTCTGTCTCTGAAGGAGTCGTCACCCTGTGCTTCCTGGAAAATCTCTGGGACTTCTTGAACCAGACTTTACCGCCCCTCTGACCCTTAGGGTATGGTCTAGAGGGAACCTTAAAACTTACTCCTACGGCAGAGAGTGTTTTTCCTTCTTGCTCGCACTGGGTGAGTGTCCTTTACCTTGGATCCAAACAATGAGGAACCGTCAAATGGGGCGTTCGTAAAGGTAGACAAACGGTTCCACAAAGTTACACAAACGCATCCAGAAATGACGTCTCAGGGAAATTCCTGAACCCGCTGCTCTACTCGCTCCATCGGCCGCATACAAAATAAGCCGCATGGAGGAGTTAATGATAGAGGTCAAGGTGGACAACTGGGCAGAAACCTCGTCAAGGACTCCCTCAGTACATGTACCTTGTAGAGAATCTCCTAACACTTTAAGGAGATCTCTCTGGAGCCTCGTAAATTGAGTAAGGTAATTCAGCGATCTAAGGGTAAATGCCGCTGAAGAAAAGATAGGCTTCCTGTATCTGTCCATTGTTTGTGACATCATTCAGTGGATGAACAGAAGAAGAGGTCTCAGCCAATTCCTTCTCAGTGGCCGCCACCACCACCATGGCATCTACAGGCACACCTTTAGATAAAAAGTCTTTCCTGGAGGGGAAGAAAGGAACTTGTTTGGTCTCCTGGGGACTGGCTCTACGGCATCAGGAATATCCCACAACTTTCGACTAACTAAATCCATCAGTTCGTCAAAAGGTGGAGACACCCAAGAGGCAGATGGTTGAGATCCAAAAGCCTTCAGGTACACCATCTCCTCATCAGAAGGGGTGACAGCGGGCCAGCCGCACCTCTGTTTAAGGATCTCCAGGATGTCTACGAAGGAGACATCATCAGAGGAAGACTTGGGGGACCCTTCCGACTCCTCGAGGTCAGTGTCAGATGCCAAAGACTCATCCTGGGAGTCGACATGCTTCTCTTACAAGTCCTCTTCCATGGGGGCTCCACAGAAGGACATTCCGGGGAGGCCTCGGAAGAGTGGGGGCCACCGGCCGGTGGCTCTTGAGGCTGGGGATCTCAGCTGCCGCTGGAGGGAGTAGGAGCTGAAACAGAAGTAGGTGCTGGTACCTCTGGTAGGAGCTGATGATCGGGACTACACACCCCATCTCGAAAGCTGACCTCTCCGGCTCCATGGAGACAGAGCCATCGGCTCCGAGATAGATGCAGGGTCCGAACTCACCCTAGCCGACGTGCGAGAGGAAGACTTGGAACCAAAGAAGTTTGCTTACAAGCATCCCTGTCGGGGCCGACCGGAGAGCTTCGACCTCTGGACACTACGGACGGCACCAAAAGTGTCGGAGCAGAACTCGGCTCCGAAACAGCCACAATGGGAGCTGGAGCCAAAGGTTCCACCGATGGTACCAAGCACTATGGCTCCAAAAGACTAGCATGGCTCAGAGGATGAATGAACACAGAGGGTTGTTCGGGCTCGAATGGCTCTGGAGCCGACTGGGTCGCAGCCAAGAATTTAGGCAAACCAGACTACTTCAAAAGTCTCAGCACTACCCTCTCCATATCTTCTTCCGATAAACTCCTGGATGACGTAGTAGGAGATTGAGATCTCGAAGGGACAGGAGACTTCACTAACAAGGACACCGGTAGAGGGTCCATAGACCGGCTCCGAGACGTAGTCTCAAGAGTCTTAGCAGTCGGCTCCGAGAAACTTGGAACCGACCCTGCAACAACAATGCCACTCTCAGTCGGCCCAGAGGTCTGTGGAGCCGATGAGACAGTTTTCGCAACTTTAAGAGGTGGCTCCGAGACACCAGCCGGTGCCGAGGAGGGCCTCTTGGCAGATTTAGACTTTCCTTTGGTAGATTTAGAGGATGCTGAGGAACTAGACAAATCTTCCTTGAAGGAAGGTTTAAGACCACCTTTTAGAATTAGCTTGTTCTTCCTTTCCTGCAACACCCTAGGACTAAATGCATGACAAAATAAACAGGTCTCCTGCAAATGGATGGCTCCTAAACAGTAAACGCAATTACCGTGACCATACGTTAAGGACATCTTTTGGGAGCACATAACGCATTTCTTGAAGCTGGATGGCTTATGCTCCTTACTCTTTAGACATTCTGAAAATCAGTACAACACACGCACACAGAGAAGAAGAAAGAGGAGGACTATGTCCTCTAATTTAAACGGGCCTAGCCCTGCAGAAAGGAAAAGATACCACGAGAACTAGGTCCTCTAATTTAAATGGGCCTAGCCCGGGCAAGAAGGGATAGGGTCTTCTAACTTAAACAGACCCAACAGTTATAAAGGTAAGAATATCACACTCACTAAACAGTAGAGAACGAGATTAACACAAACTCAACTTTGTTAAGCACAAACAGAACGTAGTTCTGTTAGCAATATTAGCAAAATTATGCTAACAACAAGCTAATAAATTCTAAACAGCAAGCGGAAACCGCCCCAAAACTATTAAAAACACAGAATACTAGTGCGCAAAAGGTGCCTACTCTAATCCAAATAGAAAACCCAGTACATGGGATACCAAGATGAAAGTAACGGCCAAAGGCCAAAAATTGCACCAAATGGTGCAAATAGAAGATAACTTTAAGAACAACTACGCTGAATATTACAAACAGTAAAGATTTCACCTATACAGAACTATATTGAACTATTCTAAACTAAACAGTCAAGAAAACTTTGATAAAAGTGAAAAATGTGCAGACACTTAGCCAGAGCCAAAGAGAAGCGTGACCGAACTCGTTGACGCAGCAAACGAGATCTGGGGATTATACTGGGATGCCTACCTAGCCACGAGCCAACCAGAAGTCTTCCAGCTTGTAAACCGAGTCGGAGCCATATGTAAAGAATGAAGGTGAGACAGGACTACTTAACATTGAAATTTCTGTAACTAGTGATACAACCATTCAGCTACCAAAAAATAGGCAAGTATTTATTCTTGTCTTTTTGTGCTCTAGTATCATCTTTTCATAATTTTAATTATTTTATTCTTTTCTAGGAGATTTTCTCTCCAGAACTCCAATAAAAAATGGGTCTTGCATGATGGAATCAGACTAACACAATAAAGAAATGAAATGAAATAAAATAACCACATAGGAAACACTTCAAGCTGCTACAAATCTGACTGAACAGCTTTATTCTAGATGCTTTCTGAAGACAAAAAAGGGCCACCCTATTTAAATAAAAAAAGTGCAAGCACAACTTCCAGGGTAAAACACATACAAATCTGGGGGCAAGACATCAGAAAAAAAAAGTGTAATGGTTGCACAGATGATGGCTTTGCCATGACATGTTCTCACTACAGTGTAGGAAACAAAATGATCTGGGTCAACAGTATCAAAGCCAGATGGTCAGAGAAACTGTACTGATGTGAAACTTACCAAAACTCCACTCCTTGATTCAGAACATCAAGAAAGACTTCAAATTAATCAACTGATCCTGCCCACACTTGGAAACTGACATCAACCAACCTGGCATAATATTGGATTCTGCTGAAATCACTTTTTATATAGAAATTCTTTTTCCCAACATTCTATCACTAGATTGGCAAAATTAACATCAACAACATTTTGGATTTGTTTACAAGACGGACAGCATTTTATCCTCACGTATTAATTATAAAAATACAGCTTGCAATTCTCCAATTCATTTTAAGAATATGCACACCTTTAAACAAAAAAAATGGATGTGTTCATGTCCACATTCACTAGAATCAAGATTCTTACAATAGAAAAAGAGATCATTAAGGAAACAGAACCATGACTAATTGATAGTTTTGGGGTACTCAGAAGGTTGAGTACCCCTGAACATATTACTGGATCTAGTGGTTGAGACGTGAAACAAACTAAACTTGGAACACAACCATGTGCCTGACCTACAATGCCGAGAGCTTAACTATTAAAAAATAATAAAGGGAAATGGGAAATATGAAAGTGTTAAAAACAGTAAAATGTTTAATCTGGTGAGGGAAACTTCAAATTAGTTAATAAGAGTAACCTAGAAAACAAAACAAAAAAAAAGGTTTCTAAACAGAATAAGTACTATCAAGTGTTAACAACTGTAACACATGTAGGTTTATAAATGATAGTCTTTTGACCGTTTGTGCAAATTCAGGTAGTACTACTAGTCCTTTGAATGTCTTCCCTGCACATCAAAATATGTGGTATACATGACAGTTTGTGTGAAAAGTTTTATGTAGTTTAGACCATCAAAAAATTGAGACACAGAACAGTGCAGTGTCTTACAGCAATTAAAAATAAAGACAGTTCTAATGTACTGTTTAAACATAGTGAAGTTTGTTCCATTTTTAAAAGGTTTTTATTCAGGATTATTGATTTTTCTAGTAGCAATGTAAGGTGTGGTAGTAGGAAGACTATTTAGAATATTTAGAGTACAAATAGAAAACTTGAATGCAGTTGTAACTTTGGTCTTAATTCCACAGTGAATGTTAACTGTTATTTAAAAAATAAATAAGGAATTTTAAATGTTAAAGCTAGATGTTTTAAAGCCATGCAACTTCCAGTCATGTGATGCTATTAGATGACCTCTGCACTTGGATATTTTCAGTTACGTAATATTAACATTTGAGCTAAACATTATTTAAATGAATGCATGTCGTCCTGTTATTAGTCTGATGATGTCAATTTCTTAATGATAAGCTTGGAGACGAAATTGCTCAACTCTGCTACTGGTATTTGATATTTTTTGTATTATTAAAAGTGGTGAATTTAACAGTTGGTTTCTGACCCATCACTCTGCTCTTTCATCTTTTCACATTAAGGATCATCAAGAATGCTTCATTAGTGATAACATCCATAAGTAAAATAACTAATTCAACTAGTGATCTGTTTGTTTTACAGCTGCAAGCTGAATCCCTTCTCAAGGCTTGGTGTTCTTACAAAATAAACTTTCACACTGACCGGAATGTCACTCGTTGTTCGTTTTTTTCTGGTCCACCATCTTAGTTCAATACACATATAATGTAAAATGTAAGTACATATGACTGCTGACATTTAAGTACTTTACAGACTTGCATCAACATGGATATCTTTTCAACACAACAGCAAAAGCTTTTTGTTCAGCTACAATAGCAACAAAAAAGTTCATCGTGAATTATTGAAACCAGCCTTTTCCTCACGACTTACAAATGATAGGACATCTTTTTGTATTCCATACAACCTGAAAATGTAGTTTAAAAAACAAAACAGATTAGGGGAATTTTTCTTTGTTTTCAACATCATCAATTTCCAAAAACTCCATCTTGCAATTATTAACCTCAACAAGCAAATTAGATCACTAGTGAAAACCTCCAAAGCCATTTATGAATCGAAACTAGCCTCCAAAACAAAGGGAAACCAAAAAGCCTTCTTCGGTTATGTCAGAAACCTCCATGGCAAATGTCCAGGTTTGTTCCGAATTAGTACTCAACAGTTATCACTTACACTGATCCTGTTGACTTAGCCAACCTGTTAGCAGATGGGAAATGTCCCCCCCTGTCTCCCCCCAAAGGCCCTATTCGACATCTCTAATACTTGTCCTGCACATCACATCTCCATAGATCAAGTGTTAAAGGCCCTATACAAGGCAAAGAACACATCTTCCATGGGACCTGGTAGTATCCCAGGCTGTATTCTGCACCATCTAAAGCAAGAACTAGCTTCGCCATTGAGCACCCTATTCAACCAAAGCCTAAGTACATCCTTCATTCCAGCAGAGTGGAGAACTGCCATTGTCATCCCCTTGCACAAAGGCAGTGCCACTACTGACCCTGGAAACTATAACCCCATTAGCTTGACAAGTCTGATCTGTAAAGCCATATGGAGCGTATTATTATGGATCTCATAAGCAAGGACATGGGCAATCTCCAAGCACTTGAACCCACCCAGTTCGGATTCATAAAGGGCAGATCTTGCCTGTTGAACCTGGTTGACTTCTTTGAGACTGTCGCCAAGGCCCTGGATGAGGGAAAGTCAGTATGTACAGCTTACCTTGACTTGGCCAAGGCCATTGACACAATCTCCCAACCCAGGCATCATAGAAAAGCTAACACAACTTGGTGTAAATTCCTATCTCATCATGTGGGTGGTCAACTGGCTCACCGACAGGACCCTCAAGGTCAAAATAGGCACCTCCACCTCTGACAGCAGACCTGTCACTAGTGTAAGTCCCCAGGGATCTGTCCTGGAACACCCTACTGTTTGGCATCTACTTCTCAGAGGTCCAGGCAAAGACAAAAGGCCTGTGGCTGACCAAGTTTGTGGACAACTAAGTTGGGTACTCTCACTGGCTCCCCAAACGATGTTAACATACTGCAAGAGGGTCTCACAGCAACTAATGACTGGTGCCAAAGTCATGGCCTCAAGCTAAACACAAAAAAAGTATCATCATACCATTCGGCAGAAACACGGCCCCTACTGATTACCACATCCACGGCAACCCCCTAAACTCACAACCTGTGGCAAGAGACCAGGGTACTCTGGTTGATAACCTTATATTCAACCATCATGTAACAGCAGTGGTCAGAAAAGCATTTTACTTGGTTCATCTCATAAATAAAGGTACCTCTCTATACTCCTCCCTCATTAGACCAAATAATTGAGTATAACACCCCGTTTGTTATGTACCTCTCCAAACATCTGCACCAACTGGAAAGGCCATAGAAATACCTCACAAAGAATCCATGGCCTCCAACACCTGTCCTATGCGGACAGGCTCAAATCACTATCACTGTACTCAGTATTGTACAGTTTGCTCATAGGTGATCTGTTTCTCACCTACAAGACAATCTCGGACCCTGCCCTACTAGAGATGCTCCATATCCGTAATTCTAACTCCTCGCACATCACCCGGTCGAAAGACCTGAATCTAATATATGACATCAACAAAACTACTAGAGAGAGGTCTGTCGGCCAGAGGTTGCTCCGTCTCTGGAATAAACTTCCTATACACGTCAGAGTACCTCACTGACCCTCTTCAAGCACAACCTTGATGAGTGGATGGGAAACGACACATTTGTCCCAGGGGTACCACCTGTTTCCCTCAATGACAGGAGCAAAAAGTGCTGACTGAGGTTTTTTTTTTTTTTTTTGGAATACACTCTTGGATAGGCTTGTAAGAGCCCCAGGGTCATTAGCCTAGTAACTTCCTATGATCCTATGTTAATCTTAATGTTCAGAATGCCTTCAGCACCTTTCATTTTTTTCCCCATTTCCACCCCTTTCTTTGCCACAAGTTTCCAGCATCTTCCCTACTCAAATCTTGCACTGTTTACTATCATGCAAAACTGTAAAAGACTACCAGATTTACAGGCTGGAGATAAGTAAAAATACAAAAGCCATGGGACAGCTTGCAGCCATAAGCAGTAGTAGCTGGTCAAGCAACAGAACAGAAGTTATGTTATTCATGGAGAGGATGAGAAACTGTAGAATAGCAATCACAGAGACTTGTATGAGACAAGTACATTGAAGTTCAAGAAGGAAGGACGCTACAAAAATGTCAGAAGCAGTCTCTCAAAACGAATGAACAAATGAATGAATACTATAAGAAATGTGACAGCTAAGTGTTGCAGAAGCTTGTCACGTCACATCTCCAAGAAATGCTATAGTGCCAGTGCAAGCTGTCTCAAAAGGAAGACTAGATGGTCAGAAAAAAAAAAAACATCCCTATTTAACATCCCAAATAGAAGAGAGCGTAAAAAAAAAAAACTTGTATATGAACAGTTTCAGAGATGATCACGGTACTAAAAGGTTGCACGTATGTACAAAAATATTGTTTGATACAAAACATAACATCCATAGTATAAAGTTGATTTTTAAAATGATCACTGTAAGAAACACATGCAACTTCACATAATGTCTACTAAGTATACTTTGCAACAAAAAGAAAGGAAGCTCTAGTATATTAGGTATAAATTTGGGCAGAACTAAGGTGCACCCCACATGGAGGAAGAAGGGAGGCTTACCCTCCCTGATAAAGAAAAAATGCTTTCAGATTTGTTGGAAGTGTTTTCCAATGATTTTACTTCCCATATATGGTGCTTGCAGAAATTATCCTCAGCATGTCAACATGCATCCATACTCTCAGGTGGCTGCACATAATCTGGCATACCTTCTAAAAATCCTCTCATGAAACATGTCATGGAAGCGAATAAAAAATCCACAGTATTTGTGCAGTTTATTAAACATTATGTCAAATATCTGGACATTACAAACAGTAGAAGGCAAAGTGAATGAAAAAGACCAACAACATAAAACCAATAAACTCACAGATAAAGTGATCTCGAACCCTGGCGAGACGGACAAGATTTTTTAGTTCTTCATAGCGGAAGATCTCACGACTACATGTGTCCAGTCTTGGGTTCACTACTTTTGCAACCTTCCTACCTGGAGACAAAAAAAAAAAAATGGACAAACTCTACTTCATATACAGTAGCAAATCTCCAAATATTCATAAGTTACTTTTCATGAGGTGATGGTGCACCTACATCAAAAAAAAGAAGTTATGTACTCACCACAACGTTCCATGTTTGTTGTCCATCTCACCATTCATTCTTACAATGATGGGTTCGGAGCCGATTCTTGGCTCCGACTCGGCTGAATACATAGTTGAAAGTATCAAACCTGGCTTGTGGCAAGAAGATATCCCACAATACAGTGGTGTAATTCCCCAGATCTTGTTTGCTGCTACTACTGAATGATAAAAACACTATATATATATATATATATATATATATATATATATATATATATATATATATATATATATATATATAAATAAACAAATATATACCTAATAGAAGGAGAAACAAACTGAAACAAAGAACGCCTGAAGGTAGTAAAAAACATCCATCAGGTCCACAAGGAGTCTTTGGCAGGGGGAAGGAGGGAGGGTTCGTAAGAATGAACGGTGAGATGGGCAACAAACATGGAACATTATGGTGAGTACATAACTTCTTTATGTTATGTTGTCCTATCTTGCCTTCATTCTTACAATGATGGGACAGCGTCCCTAGCACCTTTACCCTGGGTGGCTCACGGGAGTACACCTTTAAGCACCATGGAACCAAAGGAGGCCCTGTCCCTGGAGGCCAAATCCACTTTGCAATGCGTGATAAAAGTATGTGGAGTGGTCCAAGTAGCTGCTGCACAAACATTATCCATGGGAATTCTGGCTTGAAAAGCAGATGATGTAGCCATTGCTCTAGTGGAATGAACTTTCACTTTGAAAGGTAACTCTCTGTGATTTGAGGTACAGATGCATGTAATATAATTAGAAAGCCAATTGGAAAGCATAGTTTTAGAAACTGAGCTACCCTTATTCGCATCAGAGAAGGATACGAATAATTGGTCAGATTTTCTGAAGTCTTTGGTCCTATGCAAATAGGATCCGAGTCGTCTATGCACATCTAGTTGATGTAATTTGTATTCTGCCTTGTTGCTATGATTTGGAAAGAACACTGGAAGCTCTATAGATTGAGTAATGTTGCTTGGAGAAGAGACTTTGGGTAAGAAAGACTGATTAGTTTGCAAGGATACCATATCCTTATGAAAAATCAAATATGGTGGTTTAATAGAAAGCGCTTGCAACTCTGATACTCTTCTAGCAGAAGCTATAGCCACTAGAAACAAGGTCTTCCAGGAAAGGAACTTGAGGTCTGAAGATGACGAAGGCTCAAAAGGTGGTAACGTAAGATAAGACAGAACAAAATTTAAATCCCAAGGAGGAAGGGGTTCCTTAAAGGGAGGTCTTATGGAGGCACCTTTTAAGAAGGCTCTACACAACCTGTGTGACATTACGTTGGAGGTAGAATCACCAAGGTGGAAATTTGATATTGCAGTGAGTTGAACCCTGATGGTTGCTGCAGCTGAACCTTGTTGGAACAGTTCTGCCAAAAATTCCAAAATAGAATGGATAGGTGCAGAAAAAGGATCAATGTTCCTGTTTTGCTAGAATACAGTTTTCTGGTGGAAGCTTTATGGTGGAAGCTTTATGAGAGGACATTAAGATATGTTTAACTGTAGGAGTAAAGTTGTGAAGCCTAACTAAATTGGGAAATGGAGCAGCCAAGCTGTCAATTCTAGGGTGTGGAGAGAAGGATGAAGCTCCCCTGATATATGAGTCAGTAGATCTGGCACTGGGTCCAGAGTCCAAGGCTTCTCCTGAAGATGAGGCCAAAGGAAGGGGAACCAAACTTGGTGAGGCCAGTAAAGAGCAATAAGAATTATCCTGCTTCCCCGAGTACTGTGCTTTCTGAATGACTCTGGGTATGAGAGGAAACGCAGAAAAATCATACAGAAGTCCAGAGGGCCAATCGTGAGCAAGTGCATCTCTCGGTGTCTCCCCCAGAGGGGGGATTAGGGTAAAGTAGTCGCTGCACTTGGCATTCATGGGAGTGGCAAAGAGATTGCACCAAGTCTGACCCCAAGTTCGGAAAATCATTTCCGCTACATTCTGATTGAGAGACCACTCGTGAGGCATTAAGATTGCTCTGCTCAGTTTGTCCACTATCACGTTGGACTTCCCATTTCCGCTACATTCTGATTGAGAGACCACTCGTGAGGCATTAAGATTGCTCTGCTCAGTTTGTCCACTATCACGTTGGACTTCCCCAAAATGTGCATTGCTATTAGAAAGTGCTGGGAAGAAACTGCCCATAGCCAAACTCTTATGGCCTCTCGACAAAGGGGGCAAGATATGGTTCCCCCCTGCTTGTTTATGCACCAAACCACAGACATATTGTCTGACTGTATCGCAAATGTCCCTATATGGAGAGAGTCGTGAAGTGCTTGCAACGCAAGAAGCACTGCTCTCATCTCTAGAACATTTATATGCAAATGAGACTCGTGTTCTTGCTATGTACTTTGAACTGTTCTTCCCAGATAATGCCCCCCACACCCTATCTGGGAAGCATCCGTGGTTACTGTAGCTATGGGAATAAAGGGTCCCCCTATTGTCACATGAGTGGAGTGTGTCCACCATCTTAAGTTGTTCTTGCATGATGCCGTTATTCTGATCAGGTGAGACATCGGAAGATCTTGAAGTAACCATTGGGAAAACAGCAGCCACTAAAGGATCCTC
Organism: Protopterus annectens; assembly: GCF_019279795.1. Lineage (NCBI taxonomy): Eukaryota > Metazoa > Chordata > Ceratodontiformes > Protopteridae > Protopterus > Protopterus annectens. The sequence continues at coordinate 511,011,692 of NC_056725.1, forward strand.
ATGTACATTCTGGCAAGAGGGACCAGTGTAACCGTGGAAGCCACTGTCCCTAGTAATCTTATAATTATCTTTGCTTTCACTTTGGTCTTGGGAAGGAGGTGATGTATCTGCTGTCTGAGTGCTGCAACTCTTTCTGTTGGAAGATGTGCTACCATAGAGGAGGTGTCGAGATCAGCACCTATAAATGTAATATGTCAACAGGACAACAAGGAAGATTTTTAAAAGTTTACTGTAATACCCAGCTGATTGCAAATGTCCAAAGTTAGATCCCTGGCTTGTAGGAGTAGATGCTTGATTGTGGCAGATAGGAGCCAGTCGTCTAGATAGTGAAACACACTGAATCCTAGATGCCTCAGGTGAGCCGTGACTACTGCCATGCATTTGGTGAACACTCTGGGGGCTGTAGTGAGACCAAAGGGCAGAGCTCGGAACTGGTAATAACTGGCTCCCAGCCGGAAGCACAAGTACCTTCGTGATGTCCTGTTCATTTTTGTGGTAGTAAGCATCTTGAAGGTCTATCGAGCACATCCAGTCGTTTTTCCCTAAAAAGGGAAGTATAGACTGCAGTGTCACCATTCGGAACTTTGACTTCTTGACAAATTTGCTTAAGTCTAATATGGGCCTCCAGTCTCCTGTTCTTTTTGGCACCAAAAAGTATCTTAAGTTCCGAATCCTATATGGTCTGCGGGGACTTCTTGGATGACTTTTGTGCAGCAACTTTTGAATCTCTATAGTTGCTTGCTCTCTTAGATTGGGTGGAACATCTGGGACTGTTCTGGTCTGTGGAACAGGATTGGAAAATGGGATTGAGTATCCTCTGGATATTATTTTTAGTACCCATTTGTCTCATGATATTTTGCCAGGCTTCTGGGTACATCGATAAATGTCCCCGACTGCCTCCAGGGTAGAGCAGTCGGGCCTCCTTTCAGGAGCACTGATAAGGGTGCCCGCAAAAGGAATCACAGTCACCCTGGTTTTGCAGGCCCCCTCTGCCTCTGGGACGCCGTCTACCTTTACTGCCTCCTCCTCTGCCCCAGGGGAAGAAATCACTCCGTGCATCCTGGAAAACTCTCTGGGATCTTTTGAACCACATTTTTCTGGCCTTTAGGATAAGGTTTTGAAGGTACAGAAAAACGTACTCCAACGGCAGACCAAGTTTTCCCCTTCCTGCTTGCACCGGGTTAGAGTGTCTTTTACTTTGGGTCCAAAGAGTGAGGAACCATCAAAAGGAGCGTTAGTAAAAGTAGACTTAATGGGCGCCACAAAATTGCATCCAGGAGCGTCTCTTAAGGGAAACTCCAGAACACGCTGCCCTGCTCGCTCCATCTGCTGTGTAGTATACGAGCCTCATGCAAGAGTTGACAATGGAATTTAAGGTGGACAGCTGGGAGGAGACCTTCGCATTCACCCCTGTAGCTAATGAAGCTTGTAGAGTATCTCCTAGCTCTTTCAGGAGATCTCTTTGTAGCCTTGTAAAGTGGGATAGGTTGTTCAGCGATCGCAGTGAGAACGTCGCTGACAAAAAGACATGCTTCCCGTATCTGTCCATCGTTCGAGAGTCTTTATTCGGAAGATGAACAGATGAAGTCTCTGCAAGTTCCTTCTTGGTGGCTGCTGCCACCACCATAGCATCTACAGTTACTGCTTTGGATAGAAATTCCTTTCCTGAAGGAGCAGACAAGAATTTGTTTGGCCTCCAAGGGACTGGCTCCATAGTTTCAGGTGATTCCCACGCCTTTCGACTAACCAGGTCCATTAGCTCAATGAAAGGCGGAGACACCCGGGAGGCTGAAGGTTCTGATCCAAAAGCCTTCAGGTACACTGACTCCTCATCAGAAGGGGTGGCGGCCTGCCAGCCGCCTCTCTGCTTCAGGATCTCTAGAATATCTGCAAATGAGATATCATCAGAGGAAGACCGTGGGGACCCTTCCAACTCATCGAGGTCGATGTCTGAAGTGACGGACTCATGTGGGGAGTGTAAGTGCTTCCTCTTGCAAGTTCTCTTCAGAGGTGGCTCCTCAGAAAGATACTCTGGAGAGGCCTCAGAGGAGAGGGGTTTGCCCATTGGAGGATCCTGAGGCTCTGGTGTCCTGTGAAATGGGTGGTGCTGAGACAGTAGCCAGTGCCTTATGGGGACAAGTACTAGTATCCTTCTGTGGTGCTGAATGGGTAGACAATACATTCCCCATCAGCTCAAAGGCGGATCCCACCGGCTCCGAAGACTGCCTCAGCTCCGAGGAGACAGAGGAAGGCACCGGAGCCAATGTGGGAGCCAAGCTAACCCGAGCCGATGCTCCAAGGGGTATCTCTCCTGGGGCTGACCAGGGAACCCCGGCTCCCAGACTCCCTGGACAGCACTGACAAAATCAGAGCAGATGTCGGCTCTATGAACACCAAAAGGGGGGTGAGAGCAGAGAATAATTTAGTCAGCGCCGGTGACTTCAGGAGTCTGCGCACCACCCGTTCCACATCATCGTCAGATAAGCTCCTGGTGGACCGGGAAGATAGAGATGGAGAGCGAGACCCATGCAGAATTGGAGATCTCAACGTTGGAGAAACCACTGACATATCCATTGACCGTCTCCAAATAGAGGTATCTTGCGGCTCTGAGGACTTTGAAGCCGAAGTACCAGGCTTATCAACTAATTTGACCGTCGACGGCTCCGAGGACTGTGGAGCCGAGGAGGTAGTGGCCTTGGAGATTTTTGGAAGTTTGACTGGTGGCTCCGACTGAGCTGATGTTGCAGGTGAATGTCTTTTTTGAGACTTTTCCTTTTTAGAGGAAGGAGAAGAAGAGGAAGAACTATGGATAGCTTCCTCAAAAGTTGGCTTTAAGAGCCCTTTCAGAATCAATTTTTCTCCTTTCTTGAAGTACTCTTGCACTGAAAGAGTGACAAAAAGTGCAGTCTTCTTGTAGGTGAATAGCACCAAGGCAATAAACACATATAACATGCCCTTCTGTGACGGACATTTTTTGTGAGGACTTCTGGCATTTTTTAAAGCCCGAAGGCTTATGTTCTCTCTCTTTTGGGTCTTTAGACATAGTTAAGGTAAGACCGCAAAAGCAACAAGAAACATTTAACTATTGACTAATGAAGAAAGTACAGTTGTGTACACCTACCATAAATGTAGATGTTCGAGTGTATTCACTGTTGCAGTCATAACTGTAGGGTGCTCCTGCCGGCAGGCAGCCCAAGGTCGGCCAGAATCCCAAAGTCTGGGTCCGGCGTCGGCTGTACAAGCCAGTACCCTGACGTCAGTACGCTCTGGTACATAGCCCTCAGCCGACGCCATCTTCTCCAGCCTTTCTTGCCCTAGATGTCAGAAGTCCCCCAATAAATCAAAACAAAATGAATCCACCAAGGAAACACAAATACACCACAAAGGAAAGAAAAAGAGGGGATAGGAGGGAGGGAAACACCGACTGCAACAGTGAATACACTCGAACATCTACATTTATGGTAGGTGTACACAACTGTACTATGTTCATCGTGTTTCACTGTTGCAGTCATAACTGTAGCGTGGAATCCCAAAGCAGTGGAAAAAGGGGGGAGGTTTAGACAGAAGAAGGGGCAGCAAGAAGACCCTGCAAAACAGCAGAGGCAAAGCCTGCCCTGGTCTTAGAATACAAAGGGAGATTGTAATGCTTGGAAAAAGTATGCACAGAACTCCAAGTGGCAGCTTCCAAAATATCCTTGGTAGGAACTCCCCTAGCTGCTCTAGTAGAATGACTTCTCACAGTACCTGGAAACTGTTTCCCATGATGAGTGTAACAAAATCTTATTCCATAAGAAATCCATTTGGAAATAGTTTGTTTGGAAATAGCCTTACCAAGAGAACTGGAGGCAAAAGAAACAAACAATTGGTTAGATTTTCTGAACTCTTTAGTCTTGTCCAAATAAAATCGTAACTGTCTGTGCACGTCCAAGGAATGCAAAATCCTTTCCCCTTTATTCTGAGGATTAGGAAAGAAGGTAGGAAGGTGAATAGTTTGATTTAAAGCCACTTTCGAAATCACCTTCGGCATGAAAGTAGGATTGGTTCTCAAGGATACTCTGTCCTGGTGGAAAATAAGGAATGGTTCCACAGCCATGAGAGCTTGCAACTCTGAGACCCTTCTGGCAGAAGTCAAAGCTAACAAAAGAACTGTCTTCCAAGATAAAAACTTAATATCTGAAGAAGCAGCAGGCTCAAAAGGAGGCAAAGTAAGTTTTTCTAAAACAAAATTAAGATCCCAAGCAGGAACAGGAGGGATCCTGGGAAGCCTTAAGTTCTTAGCCCCTCTCAAAAATTGTCTCACCAAAGGATGAGAAAAAACAGGGGGATCAGTATTGAAATGAGCAGAAATAGCAGAAGCATGAATTTTAATGGAAGAAAAAGACAGTCCATCAGACAAAAGATCCGAAAGGTAAAGCAAAATAGAAGAGAGATCAGGAACCAGAGGGTCCAAACCTCAGCCCTGCATCCAAATGCAAAATCTCTTCCATTTAGAGGCATAGGATTTCCTAGTGCTAGGTCGTCTAGCTTCCAAAAGAACATCCAAAACTTGTTTGGGAAGGCTAGAAGAGATCAAATTCCTTTGAAGAGCCAAGCTGCCAGACAAAGGGTCTTGAGATTGAATGTAGCAACTGACCCTGATGCTGGGACAGAAGAGAAGGGTTCAGAGGGAGAATCCAAGGAGGCTCCAAGAACAGGTGCTTTAAAGTTGGATACCAAAACTGTCGAGGCCAATTTGGAGCAATCAAGATGAGGAACTTGGGCTTGTCCTGTTTTATCTTTAGTAAAATCCGAGGAAGAAGAGGAAGAGGAGGGAAGGCATATCCCGAAAGGTTTCTCCAGCTGAAGGACAGGGCATCCACTTTCCAAGCTGTTTTGTGGAATGACCTGGTGCAAAAAAGAGGCAGTTGATGATTGAGATGGGATGCAAACAGATCTATCTGGGGGCATCCCCAAACTGCAGTAATCCTGGTGAATAAGTTGGTGTCTAGCATCCATTCGTGAGGATCTAAAATGTTCCTGCTCAGGCTGTCCGCTAAGAGATTCTGTTCTCCTGGTATGAATTGGGCCTGGAGATGTAGATTCAGATTTAGAGCTGTGTCCCATAAAGCCAAAGCTAGTCTGCAAAGGGGGTACGAATGAGAACCCCCCTGCTTGTTTATGTACCACATGACTGTGGTGTTGTCTGTGCAAATCAAAAGAGGTCCTGGATGCAAAAGGTTCTTGAAGGCTAGAAAAGCATTTTGAACTGCCAACATTTCCTTCAGATTGATGTGCCAGTGAAGATGATCCTTTGTCCAGGTTCCCTGCTGGCAATTGCCTAGAAAATGTGCTCCCCAAGCATAATCCGAGGCGTCCGTGGTTATGATTTGAGAAGGTTGAGGAAGACGGAAAGGCTTTCCTTCGTTTAACGCACACACCCTGGACCACCAAAGGAACTCCTTCTGGAGGCAGGGGATCAGAGGAATCAGAGTGCCCAGATCGTGGTAATGCTGCAACCATACACTTTTCAGATACCATTGAAGCTTTCTCATATGAAGCCTTGCATTTGGAATCAACAGAATGCAGGAAGCCATGTAGCCCAGTGCCTGCTGGAATTTCCTTGCAGTGAGCTAAGGTAGAGTTGCCAAAGTTTTGAAAATTGAAGCCAGCTGTATTTGTTTTTCTGTAGTGAGGAAGGCCCTTTGTAAGGTTGTATTTAAGAGGGCTCCCAGAAATACCATTTGTTGAGAAGGGATCAAATGTGACTTTTTTGTGTTCACTGAAAATCCCAGCAGGAGGAGAAGACGTTGAACAAAATCCAGATGTTGAAGTAAAAGATCCTTGCTGTCTGCCTGAATAAGGCAGTCATCCAAACAGGGGTAAATCTGAATCCCCTGGAGTCTGCAATAAGCCACTACTGGTGCCAGGCACTTGGTAAAGTCTCTGGGCGCAATAGATAAACCAAAGGGCAGTACAGAGAATTGAAAGTGTCTCAAACCTGCCTTGAACCTGAGGAATTTCCTGCGTTCCTGCCTGATGGGAATGTGTAAATAAGCTTCCTTTAGATCCAATGTCACCATCCAGGCATCCTGAGAGAGCACTGGAATCAGCTGCTGCAGAGTAAGCATCTTGAATTTTGGAATTTCCAAAAAGGTGTTTAACACAGAAAGGTCCAGAATAGGTCTCCATGAGCTTTGCTTTCTTGGAACCAGAAACAGTCTTGAATAAAAACCTTTTCCCATCTCTGAGAGTGGAACAGGCTCTATGGCTCTCATGGCCAGAAGAGCATCCACTTGATTTAAGGCCTCTGACCATTGATGTTTTGGCAGATCTGGCCAACCGAAAGCCCTTGGCAAGGTATGAAAGTGGAATTTGTAGCCTTTTAAAATCACGTCCAATACCCATTTGTCCTGGGTAATTTCTGTAAAAAAGAGAAAGTTTTCCTCCGAGAGGGGCATCCAGGTAAAGAGGTCCTGTAGCCCAACCGAGAGAGTCATTGAGTTTGCTTCCTTTGAGATTGGGATCTGTCTTCTCCCCTTCTAGGTGAAGAAGCAGTCCATTGTCTCGATCTGTAGGAGGCCTGAGCTTGGCCACGACCTCTGGAGCATCTATATCTTCCCCTTTGAGGCCTGTCAGACGTGGGAAAGGACCAATTTTTGGAGGGCCAATTCCTGGAAAATCTAGGAGGCTGAACTTGCAAGAAATCTTTCACAGTTTGCAAAGATTTTGCCTTTTCTTCCATCTTTTTAATAACCTCCTCAGCCTTAGATCCAAAAGAACATCATGCTGAACAGGGGCATCTAATAATTTAGCCTTAACCTGTTCAGGTAAACTTTGCTCACGAAGCCAAGCATGTCTCCTGATAACAGTACCAGAGGCTGCGGCCCTGCAAGAAGCATCCAAAGCATCAAAACCACAATGCAAGCTATGTTTGTTCAGTTGTTCAGTTGCATGCAATACATCCTGTAGTTCCTTATCTTCTGCACATGCAGGAAGGGAGGCAAGCTTTTGCTTTAAAACAGACAAAAGAAATTGCTGATACTTAAACATTTGAAACTGGCAATTCAAAGCCCTAACAGAAAGGGTAGCAGAAGTATATACCTTTTTACCCCACCTGTCTAAGGCACGAGAATCCTTCTCAGAGGGAATAGGATTCTTAGAAGAAGCAACTTTAGCAGCCTTAGAGCCCTGAGATATAGTTTCAGGATCTGCAGAAGGATTCTTAAACAAGAACAAATGAGACTCAGGAACCCTATAAAACCTATCAGGCTTAGAGGGAGCAGGAGGCATGGAGTCAGGATTCAAATTAGCCTTGGAAAAAGCATCATCCACAATGTCAAGAACAGGAGGGATAGCCAAAGGCCTATGTTGAGGAAGAAGAAGGAATTCTCTAAGCCTCTTCTTGGAAGCAGAATAATCCTGACCTTCCCAATGAAAATGTTCCCTCATCTCATGTAAAGTTTCCCCAAAAGAAAAATCTTCAGGCGGAGAGGCAGAGGGCAAGGAGTCCTCAGCATCCGAATCCTCATAAGGAGGAAAAGAATATTCCTGATCAGAGGAAGAGACAGAAGATATAGAAGCCTGGTCAGAGGAATCCATAGGAACATCCTGTCGAGGCCTTTTCTCAGGGGGTGAGAACCCCTAATCATAGTAAGCAAATCTTCAGCCATCCTTAACAATTGCTTCTGTGTCCTGGGAGTAGATTCAGAAGTAGCTTGAGCAGGAGCTTTGGACTTGACAGGAGTCTTTGTCTTTGCCTTTGAAATAGTGATGTGAGTAGGCCTGAATACCCCCTCAGAAGCCGGTACCTGCACAGCGGTTCCGGACCCATCCGAGGAGGCGTCCGAAGGTCCTGCAGCAGATAAAATAGAAGGCCTTGATGGCTCCCCATGGGAGTCCGTATCGGCCATCGGTTCAGAAGTGGCGGACAACAGGGGCTGCAAAAGCGCCTCACTGATGACAGCCGAACCGGACGCTGGCTCCAGCTGCAACGAGTCCTGTTTGGACCTCGGAGGCCTGTCCTTGTCTTTGCGCTTCTTTGAATTCGTAGTATCCGATGACATTCTATAATTGAAGCGCCTGCCAAAGTAATTCAGAGCCCAGTCGTACCTGCGCTTGATAGTACGAGAATTAAACCTGGCACAGAACCGACAACAAGAAACGTCGTGGTCAGGGCCTAAGCAAGGTAGACAGTAAGAGTGGAAATCTTTATGAGGTATTTGTTTCCCACACGTAATACAATTATTAACTTTTTCTGACATCGGAGGAACAAGAAAGTGATTCCCCAACGGGGTACTTAGCTTTGAGAAGAGAAGTAAGAACTTCGGACTGACAACAACCAAAAACACTGTTCGAAAATCGCCAACCAATGACTTGCGAGCTGCTTTCCACCGCACGGCAAGAAAGACTGGAGAAGATGGCGTCGGCTGAGGGCTATGTACCAGAGCGTACTGACGTCAGGGTACTGGCTTGTACAGCCGACGCCGGACCCAGACTTTGGGATTCTGGCCGACCTTGGGCTGCCTGCCGGCAGGAGCACCCTACAGTTATGACTGCAACAGTGAAACACGATGAACATGCTAAAGCTACACTGAACAGTAACTATGGGAAGCACAAGGAAAAAGACAACCAGGGAGAGAAAAATAGGGCCTCTAACTCAATCAGTCCTATTATTTAGACAAGACAACAATTAACTACAAGCCCTCTAACTTAAATGGGCAAATAGCTCTCTAATTTAAACGAGTTACTGATAAACCTGACAGACAGAAACAACCGTGTAAACAACTATTACACGGGATACCAATAGGCCTACAAAGTGACGGCAAAAGCCATGCCAAAGGGGGAAAAAAACTCTATTGAACAGTAATGCAATAAAAGGCACAACAAATTAAATACAATTAGAAAATAAACTATCTATTAGCAAATATAACAGTTTTGAGGAAAAAAAAAACAGAAAATTTGTCACAACTTAGCCACAGCCAAGATGAGCACATCCAACCTCGTAAAGCGGCAAATGAGATCTGGAGAATTACACCATGCATTGTGGGATACCTTCTTGCCACGAGCCAGGTATGAGACTATCGTAGACGGCACTGCTCTCATCTCTAGAACATTTATATGCAACTGAGACTCGTGTTCTTGCTATGTACTTTGGACTGTTCTTCCCAGATAATGCCCCCCACACCCTATCTGGGAAGCGTCCGTGGTTACTGTAGCTATGGGTTGATGTGGAATAAAGGGTCCCCCTATTGCCACATGAGTGGAGTGTGTCCACCATCTTAAGTTGTTCTTGCATGATGCCGTTATTCTGATCAGGTGAGACATCAGAAGATCTTGAAGTAACCATTGGGAAAACAGCAGCCACTGAAGGATCCTCATGTACATTCTGGCAAGAGGGACCAGTGTAATCGTGGAAGCCACTGTCCCTAGTAATCTTATAATTATCTTTGCTTTCACTTTGGTCTTGGGAAGGAGGTGATGTATCTGCTGTCTGAGTGCTACAACTCTTTCTGTTGGAAGATGTGCTACCATAGAGGAGGTGTCTAGATCAGCACCTATAAATGTAATATGTCGACAGGACAACAAGGAAGATTTTTAAAAGTTTACTGTAATACCCAGCTGATTGCAAATGTCCAAAGTTAGATCCCTGGCTTGTAGGAGTAGATGCTTGGTGGTGGCAGATAGGAGCCAGTCGTCTAGATAGTGAAACACACTGAATCCTAGATGCCTCAGGTGAGCCGTGACTACTGCCATGCATTTGGTGAACACTCTGGGGGCTGTAGTGAGATCAAAGGGCAGAGCTCGGAACTGGTAATAACTGGCTCCCAGCCGGAAGCACAAGTACCTTCGTGATGTCCTGTTCATTTTTATGTGGTAGTAAGCATCTTGAAGGTCTATCGAGCACATCCAGTCGTTTTTCCCTAAAAAGGGAAGTATAGACTGCAGTGTCACCATTCGGAACTTTGACTTCTTGACAAATTCGCTTAAGTCTAATATGGGCTCCTGTTCTTTTTGGCACCAAAAAGTATCTTAAGTTCCGAATCCTATTTGGTCTGCGGGGACTTCTTGGATGACTTTTGTGCAGCAACTTTTGAATCTCTATAGTTGCTTGTTCCCTTAGACTGGGTGGAACATCTGGGACTGTTCTGGCCTGTGGAACAGGATTGGAAAATGGGATGGAGTATCCTCTGGATATTATTTTTAGTACCCATTTGTCTCATGATATTTTGCCAGGCTTCTGGGTACATTGATAAATGTCCCCCGACTGCCTCCAGAGTAGAGCAGTCGGGCCTCCTTTCAGGAGCGCTGATAAGGGTGCCCGCAAAAGGAATCACAGTCACCCTGGTTTTGCAGGCCCCCTCTGCCTCTGGGACGGCGTCTACCTTTATTGCCTCCTCCTCTGCCCCTGGGGAAGGAATCACCCCGTGCATCCTGGAAAACTCTCTGGGATCTTTTGAACCACATTTTTCTGGCCTTTAGGATAAGGTTTTGAAGGTACAGAAAAACGTACTCCAACAGCAGACCAAGTTTTCCCCTTCCTGCTTGCACCGGGTTAGAGTGTCTTTTACTTTGGGTCCAAAGAGTGAGGAACCATCAAAAGGAGCATTAGTAAAAGTAGACTTAAAGGGCGCCACAAAATTGAACTAGTGCATCCAGGAGCATCTCTTAAGGGAAACTCCGGAACACGCTGCCCTGCTTGCTCCATCTGCTGTGTAGTACACGAGCCTCATGCAAGAGTTGACAATGGAATTTAAGGTGGACAGCTGGGAGGAGACCTTCGCATTCACCCCTGTAGCTAATGAAGCTTGTAGAGTATCTCCTAGCTCTTTCAGGAGATCTCTTTGTAGCCTTGTAAAGTGGGATAGGTTGTTCAGCGATCGCAGTGAGAACGTCGCTGACAAAAAGATACGCTTCCCGTATCTGTCCATCGTTCGAGAGTCTTTATTCAGAAGATGAACAGATGAGGAAGTCTCTGCAAGTTCCTTCTTGGTGGCTGCTGCCACCACCATAGCATCTACAGTTACTGCCTTGGATAGAAATTCCTTTCCTGAAGGAGCAGACAAGAATTTGTTTGGCCTCCGAGGGACTGGCTCCATAGTTTCAGGTGATTCCCACGCCTTTCGACTAACCAGGTCCATTAGCTCATTGAAAGGCGGAGACACCTGGGAGGCTGAAGGTTCTGATCCAAAAGCCTTCAGGTACACTGACTCCTCATCAGAAGGGGTGGTGGCCTGCCAGCCGCCTCTCTGCTTCAGGATCTCTAGAATATCTGCAAATGAGATATCATCAGAGGAAGACCGTGGGGACCCTTCCAACTCATCGAGATCAATGTCTGAAGTGACGGACTCATGTGGAGAGTGTAAGTGCTTCCTCTTGCAAGTTCTCTTCAGAGGAGGCTCCTCAGAAAGATACTCTGCAGAGGTCTTGGAGGAGAGGGGTTCGCCCATTGGAGGATCCTGAGGCTCTGGTGTCCTGTGAAATGGGTGGTGCTGAGACAGTAGCCGGTGCCTTATGGGGACAAGTACTAGTATCCTTCTGTGGTGCTGAATGGGTAGACAATACATTCCTCATCAGCTCAAAGGCGGATCCCGCCGGCTCCGAAGACTCCCTCGGCTCCGAGGAGACAGAGGAAGGCACCGGAGCCAATATGGGAGCCAAGCTAACCCGAGCCGATGTTCCAAGGGGTATCTCTCCTGGGGCTGACCACGGAACCCCGGCTCCCAGACTCCCTGGACAGCACTGACAAAATCAGAGCAGATGTCGGCTCTATGAACACCAAAAGGGGGGTGAGAGCAGAGAATAATTTAGTCAGCGCCGGTGACTTCAGGAGTCTGTGCACCACCCGTTCCACGTCATCGTCCGATAAGCTCCTGGTGGACCGGGAAGATAGAGATGGAGAGCGAGACCCATGCAGAATTGGAGATCTCAACGTTGGAGAAACCACTGAAATATCCATGGACCGGCTCCGAGTAGAGGTATCTTGCGGCTCTGAGGACTTTGAATCCAAAGTACCAGGCTTGTCAACTAATATGACCATCGACGGCTCCGAGGACTGTGGAGCCGAGGAGGTAGTAGCCTTGGAGATTTTTGAAAGTTTGACTGGTGGCTCCGACTGAGCTGATGTTGCAGGTGAATGTCTTTTTTGAGACTTTTCCTTTTTAGAGGAAGGAGAAGAAGAGGAAGAACTATGGATAGCTTCCTAAAAAGTTGGCTTTAAGAGCCCTTTCAGAATCAATTTTTCTCCTTTTTTGAAGTACTCTTGCACTGAAAGAGTGACAAAAAGTGCAGTCTTCTTGTAGGTGAATAGCACCAAGGCAATAAACACATATAACATGTCCTTCTGTGATGGACATTTTTTGTGAGGACTTCTGGCATTTTTTAAAGCCCGAAGGCTTATGTTCTCTCTCTTTTGGGTCTTTAGACATAGTTAAGGTAAGACCGCAAAAGCAACAAGAAACATTTAACTATTGACTAATGAAGAAGCTAAAGCTACACTGAACAGTAACTATGGGAAACACAAGGAAAAGACAACCAGGGAGAGAAAAATAGGGCCTCTAACTCTACCAGTCCTATTTTCTAGGCAAGACAACAATTAACTACAAGCCCTCTAACTTAAATGGGCAAATAGCTCTCTAATTTAAACGAGTTACTGATAAACCTGACAGACAGAAACAACCATTACACGGGATACCAATAGGCCTACAAAGTGACGGCAAAAACCATGCCAAAGGGGGAAAAAAACTCTATCGAACAGTAATGCAATAAAAGGCACAACAAATTAAATACAATTACAAAATAAACTATCTATTAGCAAATGTAACAGTTTTGAGGAAAAAAAAAACAGAAAATTTGCCACAACTTAGCCACAGCCAAGATGAGCACATCCAACCTCGTAAAGCGGCAAATGAGATCTGGGGAATTACACCACTGCATTGTGGGATACCTTCTTGCCACGAGCCAGGTATGAGACTTTCAGCTATGTATTCGGCCAAGTCAGAGCCGAAAAACGGCTCCAAACCCATCATTGTAAGAATGAAGGTGAGATAAGACAACATAACATCTTGAGAGAAGGATTTGGCTGCTTTGGACAAAAGTACTAATTGTCTAGTGGTGGAGTGTAGATTTAAACATTTAGGCACATTTTAACTGTACCTGGTTCTTCATTCACATACAAAACACTTAACCAAAATGCTTTACTCTATGCAGATCTTTCCAAAACCCATAAATATTACAGGCAATACAGTGAATCAACAGCAACTACAGACAGCAATCATACCAATGAAACTCAACACAAGTTTAATAAAAAAAAAAAAGCACTGTTTGAAGAGTTCATATATTGTTCCAAGGGAGTCATTGCCAATATTGTCTACATGTGTTCTGTGGATGTGGACAAATAAACCTACAAATGATCTTGCTCCTTTGGAATGGGTTATGGCACACATTATATCACTATGGGGTCCCAAAATGGCTGCTGTGTGTCATTCAGTCCCTGTACTTGGGGAATAACAGCAGTGCTCACATTCTCACCAAGACAAATGTGTCCAAAGTAGGCAAATGACTTTGCCAAGGGTGTGTCTCACCTCCCCTATTCTTGTTTGATTTTCAGAAACAGGAAATTAAAGAGAAGCAAGGTTTGAACACTAACCAATTTGGGGATATGAGGGCTGCTTTTTTTTATCTACAGATTATTTGTCCTCTTAGCCTCAGGTGATTGATCTCAAATGTGAAGAAGAGCAGTTAGATGTAAAGTCTGAAGTAAATATGATGGAAATCTGCAGCTCCACATCAATGGTCAAGTTTTTTTTTTCCTTGAAAAGAGTAGATTGCTTTCTGCAGCGGAAGAAAAACAGCTACCTAAGGCAGAAAAATCTTACTTACAGGTGAAGGCAGATGGGACTGGAAGACTGACCAGGGGATTGATACAGTGGCAACACTAAACTGGACTGTGGTGATGACATGAGACTGGAGTCACAGGAAGGATCTCTCAGTTTACTGACCATTCTATGCCTCCATCTTCACTAATGGACCTGATATTCAGTAATGACTGTAAGGATGACATCACTAATATAAATGGCAGAAGTGAGTTTCCTTCACAGGGTATATGTTCTCTCTCTCTTTAACCTACTAATTACTACAGCAACCAGAAAAGGAAAAAAAAAGTCACCACCAGTAATTCACAGGGTGCAAGTCCAAAACAATAAAGGCTGTCTTCCACAAAAATATCGTATTATAGAGTCCGTTACACTGATATTCCAAAAAATTGATTCCAAAATATATAAATAGACACTTTTATTAAAATTTAAACAATAAAATTAAGCATAGATTAAGCGCTTTCATCTCTCCATGGAGACTTCATCAGAATCATCTAATAAATGTTCTAAAACCATTTTATACCTTTACACTCTGTGATTGGTTGGCCATTTAATACTTCAATTGTTTAATTTACAAAAAAAACTTTTGGTGTTTCACATCAAGCGTTCTAAACCTTTTAGTTACTTTGTTATAAAAAATTCCAAACATTTATATGCTGCAAGAATATACAAAGGCATTACAAGATATTTTAATCACAATCTACACTATTAATAAAAAACATTTAAAAAACGTTTTATATTCCATCAATAGAGCATTATAAAAATAGACTTGTGAGATATGTTTTTATATAAAGAACTGTACCAAAAATAACTAAGACCAAATTACTCTTGATAAAGCCCTGAAACTATTATTGTTGTATTGATATATCTTATTTACTTTTTATATTGTGCCTTTTAGGATCTTCTGAAAGCAGTTTTAAGGCTGGGGTAATAGAAATATGGTCATTCAGGCCTTTCCCACTACATGCATCCCAGCCTGAGTTGCCATATCATTTCTCTAAATTCTAACCTAGTTTCCCAGTCACCTCCTGTTTCAAAATATTCAACCTCCTCAAGTACCCAAAACTTAAAATCAGCTTCTTTACATGTCAGTGTGTGTCTATACAAAGCATTATTTTAATTTTTCTTATTTATATCTCTTAGATGCTCATATATTCGTACTCTTAAATGACGTTCAGTTTTTCCTATATAGTACCCCCAGCAGCAGGCTTTACAATATGCCAGATAAACAACACCCTTAGAGTAGCAACTATTATATCTTTTCGCTCTTAAAGTCATGTCCAAACTTGGAATCCTTACTTCTTTTAACCCTGCTATAAAGGGGCATTGTGTGCATCTCCCACACTTGAAGGTGCCATATTTCAAACATGTTTCACCTGCACATATTTTCTTTTTCATCTCTAAAATATTTTTCAAATTTTTATTTCTTCTCACACTAAATCTCAAAGTGTTCTGGAAAACATTCACTCTTGTTGGTATCCTGCTAAACATCCCCCAAATGTCATTTATACACTTCTTTAACCATCCCATTCCATTAGAAGTCAATGTTAAGTAGGTAGCTGTACCATACTGTTCATTATTGACATTTCCTCCCCCCCTATTGTTTCCTTACTGGTTAGTAGTGGTACATATACAGTTCCCCATCTCTGTATAACAAATTCTTTGATGGGGTCTCAACTCATCTGGGTATCCTCTTTCTTTAAACATCCTTTGCACATTTCCTATTTCTTCTATAAACTCTTTTCTGTCAGATGTCATCCTAGCTATTCTTATCATCTGACCCTTCACTATGTTCATTTTAAAATGATAGGGATGATCACTCTCATAGGGAAAGTATGAGTTTGAATGACATTCCTTTCTGTAGATACTGGACTTATAAGTATTGTTACTATGGTCTTTCCGTAATCTAACGTCTAAGTAATGTGTCTCTTCTTTGCCATTCTCAAATGTAAATTGTAAAAACTTAGTACTATGATTAAAGAAATACATAAATTCACTAATCATTTCATCTGGACCGTCCCAAAGGATGAAAATATCGTCCAAAAAATGACAGTAACCTTTTATATATATTGGTAATATAAGGACTTAAATATATATTGTTGTTCCCAATACAACATAATAATATTAGCATAAATTGGAGCACAGACTGACCCCATAGCCACCCCATCCTTTTGGTGGTATAGGTCGCCCTGAAAAAAGATGTAATTATATTTCAACACCAATTCCATGCTTTCCAAAACAAGTTTAAACTCATCAGCTGTTAGAAACCCCATTTCTACTAACATAAAATTTTATTTTACTGGCATTCAATTGTTTACTCATGTAATTATTCTTGTATTTAACATTTTTTTCTCGGGGACTATACAATTATTTTTTTGTAATCTCTATTTCTTGTGGATTATTTGTATAAATGTTTTTTTTTCTGTCTTTGTTATGGTCTCGGAGCTTTTCTCCTCAGGCCTCTACTGAAAATGGACATATATCCAGTTAGACTAGCCCGGTCAACAAATGTAAAATACATAAATAAATAAATAATTTTTTCCAAACCATAGTAACCCTTCAGTATGAGGTATAACAGAAAATAAATCTTTAACATCTATAGTAACAAAACTAATTTTATCTATATATGGGCTCTTTCCAATTTTATTCATAAAGTCCCAAGAATCCACTAATATGTGTGGATAATTAACAGGAAACTTCTTTAATTTTGTGTCCACATATATAGCAAACGGTTGCGTTTTTGATCCTTGTGAAGAAACAATAGGTCTCATGGGTGGGTTATCGAGTGCTTTATGTATCTTGGGAATGCCAAAAATGGCTGGTACAACTGGTTTGGGAACTTTTAAAAAATTATATAAACTAACATCTATCAGTCCTTGTAATAGGTTGTCCTCTAGAATAAAATCTATTTTCTTATATGAAATATTAACCTCATTCCTTGAAACCAAAGCATAACGATTATCTTTGCATAATATTTCCATCATTCTATTGGTATAGTCCCATTGATCCATAAGTACAACTCCTCCCCCTTTGTCTGGTTTCATTACACAAACTTTTTCATTTTCACTCAATTCTTTAAGTAATTTACCTTCTTCTATTGTCAAATTCGCCTGTAATTTCTTTTCTTTTTTGTATTCTTTTCTTAGCATACTAACAACACAACTTTCAAAATTTTGTATATCTTGATGTAGGGGAGGGTTGTAGGTACTCCTCTTTTTTAACATATCCCCCCCCCTGTCTATTCATCTTTAAATATATGTGCCAAATTTAACTTTCTAGTAAAATTCTTAACATCAAGTATAATACTCTCAATACTTGGTTTTCTTGCTGGAACAAATGTAAACCCTTTTGTAAATAATTTAAAATCATTTTCATTAACTCTTGTATCTGTATAATTGAAAATATTGATATTATATAAAGTATAATTTTATTCTTATCTAAATTAACTCCATGTCCACTGGAATCAACATCCACTATCATCTCACAATTTGTCCCTATATCAGTCATCTGTAACCATTCCTCCCATGTTGGTAGGTGCTGTAATTGCCTGTCACTTGTGCATAGGATGGTTGTTGGGCTCGGTTCCGGATCCTCTCGGACCTTCTCGGTCCTTCTCCCCCTAAAGGGCTATCCCCATTTTGGTTCTCCTCTACCACCTCATAATTTTGTTTATACCCATTTTTATGGTATTTGTGGTGGTTATAGTCATTTTGTTTCCTATATCCACCATTTTCCCCAGCTTCATTTCTGTTATTACTTTCCCCGGGCCTCTATTGCCCCTTCTTATTCCTATTATCACAATAATAGGCCATCCCCGTCGATATTCAAGTCTCTTTCCAATTTTATGGTTTTCCTATTGTAACTTTTAACAATAATATTGTCTACATCTTGCAAAGTTCTAAAGTAAACATTCTTATATTCTGCAACAGTAAAAAGCAAATCAGCATTGATTTCTCTATTTAACCTTTCTATGTCATTTTTACATTGTTCCATCACATTTTCACTATTTTTTATCATCGCTTTCAAAATGGCCAGTCCACACTCATTTAAAATGTCACTAATTATTTTAAAAAATTCTGCATCAACATCAATATTGTTTGGGAACTTGTTGATCTTATATCTTATAATACCTACGTATATTCTTGCAACATATAAATGCATAGAATTTTTTATAACTAACTAAAAGGTTTAGAACACGATGTGAAACACCAAAAGGTTTTTTGTAAATTAAACAACTGAAGTATTAAATGGCCAGCCAATCACAGAGTGTGTAAAGGTATAAAATGGTTTCAGAACATTTATTAGAGGATTCTGATGAAGTCTCCGTGGAGAGATGAAAGCGCTTAATCTGTGCTTAATTTTGTTTTTATTTTAATAAAAGTGTCTATTTATATATTTTATAATTACTACAGCACTCAGCCTTCATCGTTACCTAGAGGAAAACAGTTTTGGTACTTACTTTCCTCACTTGCTTAGAGAAAAACAGTTCTTGTACTCACTTTCCTCACTTATCTAGAGGAAAATAGTTTTTTTTATTCAGGCATGTCCAAGGATCAGCTCCCAGTGTTCTCTCCTGTCTGATGAATCTGGGAATCTTGGGGCAATGTAGAAATTGCCTCATGTACACAGACAACCCTCTCCTCCTACCACCCAACACTACAACCTGTGAGAGATGCACTTATCTAGCCAAACTGGAGGTAAAGCTCTCTCCAACCAAGACTGAACTTGACAGTCAAGAGGAGAAGGTAAATACTTGCACCACACCACACTCATCACATAGTCTAACTAAATCTACACCACCAAAATCCACACATAGAAACACAAAAACATTTGCGGAGGCTCTCAATAATAATCTGCTCAAGCAACAGAGACCTCCAAAGCAGAAATGCAAGCAACCTCCAGCCCCCAACACAACCCAAATGACACATAGCCCGCAGACTCAGTGTGCCACTCAACCACAGCCAATAAGGCAAAACAACATACACAACATTAGTCAAAGGTGATTCTATAGTCAGGCAGACTGATGTCCCACTCACCAGGCAAAACAAGGAGAAGGTTAAAGTCAGCTGCCTGTCGGGTGCCAGGATCCACCACATAACCCATGCACTCAGGTCACTCCACAAGTACAAATATGACTGTCATTGTCCACATTGGTGTGAACAACCTGAGACGTACCTCCCTGGACTACATGAAGAGAGACATGGAAGAGCTCTCCGATCTTGTAGCCCAGGCAGGTATGACCCTAGCCCTGAGTAGCATTCTGCCATCACCCAGAATGATACTGCAGTACAAGGACAAAATGACTGACTTCAACAATTGGCTAAGCTTCTGGTGTCATTCTAAAGGGATCCAGTATCTGTCTGCCTGGAATGACATGGTCGACAGGCCACAATGCTTTGCCAGAGATGGTCTGCACCTGTCACCCCTGGGATTCCGGATACTGTCTAAGGTTCTCGCTGCCCTTATAGTGCCTTTTTTAGGCAAGGTTCAAATGACAAATGCACCACCGTAACAGGAACAGGCAAGCAAAAATTGAGGGTGGTGTTACTCATTGCTAGAAGTCAAAATCTCAAAATGCACTCACTCGAGGCACTCCTTAAAATGGAGAACATTGATATCTGTGCAGTGACTGAGACCTCGTTCAAGGCTCCAGACAGCACCCCTGCACTACCAGGCTATAGCTAATACCACACTTTTCGGCCATGTAACCTGGACCGGATCACCAAAGGCAGAGGTGTGTCCATATTCATTAAGGATATCCACACCTCCAGGCTAGTTGCTCAGCATAATGCAGCCGAGGTTATCCAAGTGCAACTAACTCTGGGCAAAACTGCAAACCAAATTGTAGCTTGCTACAGATCCACCACCATGCCCCAGGATTCTCGCTCATCTTTTCTTGATACACTGGAAAATATTAGGGTTCAACCAAACACCCTAATAATGGGTTATTTCAACTACCCCACCATTAACTGGGAAAACTACTCATGTACCAACTCCTTCAACTCAATGCTTTCTAGAATTCATAAACTCCAATGTCCTGGATCAACTTATCCACACCCCCACCAGGGGCAACAATATCCTAGATCTAGTCATTACCAACATGAGTGATCGGTGTTCCACACCTGAAGTCAATGCCTCATTGGTCCGATCCGACCATAAGCTAATTACCCTAAATATCCACATCCTGCTCCCACCCCCATTAAGGAAACTACGGGAAAAAATTTCTCCAAAGCCAACTTCATGCTTTTTAGACAGAAGTGGTGAACTTCATGACACCCATGCAGATGGACAATACAGTTATGACTACTGAATCCTACACAATTGCACTTTATAAGCACTTACACGAGTGCATGGATTGTGCTATCCTCATAAAAAAAGGAAGCCAATCTGGTGGTCCCCTGCCATAAAAAAACTGTACAACTGTAGGAAGAAACTGTTGCAAAAGAGAGTAAAATCCCAGGAGTGGAGAAGCTCCCTGGTCAGCCTCAGTAAAAAGCTGTGATCCCTGATAAAATCCTCCAAAGCTAGTTACAAAAACAAAATTGCCACTGATTCTAAAGGCAACCACAAAGCATTCTATAGCTATGTCAAGAATCTCAATGGCAACACTCAGATCTGCTCGGAGTTGCAGCACAATGGCACTAAATAAACAGACCCAACTGATATTGCCAACATCCTGGCAGATAAGTTCAGTGTTAACTTTACCCCCCTCTCACCCCCTGAAGAGCCCATATCTATACCAGAAGAATGCAAAGCTCCTGTAATCACTGGCTGCACAGGTAAAAACCACACTCTCCAAAGCCAAGAACACAGCATCCATGGGACCAGACAACATCCCAGGCTGTATTCTACACGAACTACAGAACGAACTGCCACCCCACCTAAGTACCATGTTCAATCCATAGCCTCACCTCAGGCTTTGTGCCCGCTGAGTGGCACACAGAGACTGTTATCTCACTCCACAAGGGGGGAGCCACCACAGACCACGGGAACTACTGCCCCATTAGCCTGACGAGCCTGGTCTGCAAGGCCATGGAACGTATCATCATGGAACTTATAAACAAAGACATTGGTAACCTCCAAACTCTGGACCCCACCCAGTTTGGGTTTGTAAAAGGCAGATCATGTCTCCTAAACCTGACAGACTTCTTTGAAGCAGTCACCAAAGCTGTAGACAAGGGTAAGGTGGTTCACACAGCCTATCTAGATCTTGCTTTCAACACCATCCCCCAACTCTGGAATTATAGATAAACTCACTAAACTAGGTATAAATCCCCATGTCACAAGATGGGTTGTCAACTGGATCAATGACAGAACCCACACTGTGAAAGTAGCAGACTCCAAATCTGACTTCAGACCAGTGACAAGTGGAGTACCACAGGGTTCAGTCCTGGTTCCTCTCCTGTTTGGTATCCACTTCTCTGAAGTACAGGCTAACACAGAAGGTCTTTGGCTAACGATGTTCGTGGATGACTGCAAACTATGAGCCATAATAGAAACTCCTAACGATGTGGGCATCCTACAAAAGGGCCTCACTGAGACAGATGCCTGGTGTCAAAGCAATGGCCTCAAGCTCAATGCCAAAAAGTGTATTGTCATCCCCTTTGGTAAAAACTCTGTACCCATGAACTACAACATAGACACTAGTATGCTTAACACCGAAAGTGTGATAAGAGACCTTGGGACACAGGTGGACAGTAGTATCTCCTTTAATAATCACATCGCCACAGTAGTTAGGAAATCCTTCTACGTGGCACACTTCATCACAAAAAGTTTCTCATCCAGAAAAAAAGAGGTCATTGTTCCCCTCTACTCATCACTCATTAGACCCATTATAGAGTACAACACCCTTTATGTACCTCACAAGACATCTAGAACAACTGGAAAAGCAGCAGAAATACCTCACAAAGAGGATTACCTGCCTCAAAGAGATGCCCTACGCAGACAGTCTCAAAAAACTCCAGCTTTTCTCCCGCCTACTCAGAGGTGATCTCTGCCAAACATACAAAGCTATATCAAACCCAGAGCTGTTGGACATGCTCCACTTAAAGAAATCCCAATCCCTCCGAGCTACATGCTCTAGGGACCTAAACCTTGTCACCACAATAAACAGAACATGCTGGAGAGATAGATTCCTGTCCCAGAGACTTTCCATACTCTGGAGAAAAACTACCTATCTATATCAAAGAAAGCTCCTCATTAGCACTCTTCAAGAAAAATCTTGATGATTGGATGGGAAATAGGAATTTCACCCTGGGAATCACTTCTGTAGCTCTGCTTGACAGTGGCACAGGAAAATAATTTTCTTGGGAGGCAAAAGCCAGGGAACCTTTTTGGCTGGGCTTGTATAGGCCCTAGGGCCAATAGCCTAGTACCTACCTATGAACCTATAAGAGAGGAGCTCAGCAAATGGAATGATCCAAAGCACAACCACTGCTCCCTTCATGTTTCCAGGAAACAGCTGCAGTAGTTTGGGCATCTTCTGAACATGACTCATAGTTTACTCGTATTGCAGGTATATAAAGCACAGCCCACTGGAATAAGACCTGAAGAATATTAATGAAGATAGTGAAGTCTGAAGTACTCCGAGCTTGGTACCACCATGACCCTTGCCAAGACAGCTAATTTAGAAAACTGATGACTATATTACTGAAAACAATCTGACTGCACAACTGACAAAGCACAGTTGTGTACACTTGCCATAAATGTAGATGTTCGAATGTATTCACCGTTGCAATCATCACACACGGGTTATCTGCCTGCAGGTAGCCCTCAGTCGGCCCGAATACCAGAGACTTAGTATTTCTGTGTCAGTTGGTGTTGCTCAAGGACTGACGTCAGGTCGTCAGGGCTATAAAAACAGGCAGCCGACACCTTTACATCAGTTTTTCTTGCCCCAAATGTCAGGAGCCCCCCACATAGGGAGCTAAGTTATGGTGGGGGGAAAACACCACCAGTAAAAGTAAATACCAATACCCCTGAAAGGCTAGAGTAATAGACATAGAGAGGTGAGAGAGAGATTCAAGGGGGCTGGAGGGAGGGAAACCAGGACTGCAAAATTGAATGCACTCTAACATCTACATTTACGGTAAATGTACACAACTGTACTATGTTCTTCGTATTTCACTGATGGAGTCATCACACTTGGGTAGATTCCCAAAGCTGAAGGGAGGAAGCAGTCATAAAGAGTTGGGGATGGCTAGTATGCCTTGCAGGACTGCTGTTGCAAACCCCACCCTGGATTTGGAAAAGATAGGCAGTTGGTAATGCTTGGTGAAGGTGCATACAGAATTCTAGGTAGCAGCTTCCAGGATGTCCCTGGTAGGGTCTCCCTTGAGGAATGCTGCAGAGGTAGAAGTTGTCCTAGTGGAATGTGTTCTGACCCTCTGAGGGGTTGGTTTCCCATGGTGCTTGTAGCAGAAATGGATGCAGTGTGCTATCCATTTGAAAATTGTTTGTTTTGAAATGGCCTTGCCCTCTGCTCTTGGTGCAAAGCTGACTAGTAACTGGTCAGATTTCCTGACGGGCTTAGTCCTATCAAGGTAGAATCTCGGCTGTCTGTGCATGTCCAAGGAGTGCATGATCCCTTCCCCTTTACTTTGAGGATTGGGAAAGAAAGTTGGCAAATGGATGGATTGGTTGAGAGCCACACTGGACACCACTTTAGGCATAAAGGAAGGGTGAAGTCCTGAGGGAAACCCTGTCAGCATGGAAAATAATGAAGGGTTCCACAGCCATAAGTGCTTGTAGCTCAGACACTCTTCTAGCTGAAGTGATGGCCAGAAACAAGGCTGTTTTCCAAGAGAGGAATTTTAACTTTGCTGACGCTGCAGGCTCAAAGGGGGAAGCGTGAGCTTTTCCAGTACAAAGTTAAGGTCCCAAGTAGGGCTGGGTGCTCTCCTTGGCGACCTTAAGTTGTTTGCGCCTCTCAGGAACTGTTTGATAAGAGGGTGAGAAAAGAGAGGTGGCTCAGTGTTGTAATGAGCCGAAATGGCAGAGGCATGGATCTTACTGGAGGAGAAGGATAGGCCCCTGTGGAGTAGATCTGCTAAGTAATCCAGGATTAGAGGCAGGGAGGGCAGAATTGTGTCCTCTCCTTTAGATTGAATCCAGGAGCAGCACCTTTTCCAATTACCAGCATAGGATTTCCTTGTACCGAGTCTTCTGGCTTCAAGAATGACATCCAGCACCTGCTTGCTTAGGGTGGTTACTGGGGGAGAATTCAAGGAATAAGCCAGGCTACAAGATTTAGGGTTTGCAGTTGCGGATGCAAGATCTGTCCCCCCTGCTGAGAGAGTAGGGTTGGGTTCTGGTGTAGGTGCCAGGGTGGCAACGGTGACAGGCTGCGCAGGAGTGGGTACCAGTGCTGGAGTGGCCAGTCTGGGGCAATTAGAATTGTCCTTGGTCTGTCCTGTCTGATCTTCAGCAATACTCTTGAGAAAAAGGGCAGAAGGCATAGATTGAGAAATTTACCCACTGGAAGGATAGGGCATCCACTTTCCAGGCCCTGCTGTGAGGTGTCCTGGTGCAGAATTTGCTGAGCTGGTGATTGCAGGGGGAGGCACAGAGATCCACCTCTGGGGTCCCCCATTTCTGAATCAGAAAATTGAAGGTGCTGGGCTCTAATTGCCACTCGTGTGGGTGTAGGAGATTTCTACTAGTCTGCCAGTGAGTTTTGTTTGCCTGGCAGGAATTGAGCTTGCAGATGGCCCTGCATGTCCAAGGCAGTGTTCCACAGTGTCATGGCTAGCCTGCAGAGTGCCCCCCCCCCGCTTGTTGATGTACCACATAACTGTGGTGGTGTCTGTTTTTATTAGCAGGTGTCCTGGTGAGAGTAGGGATCTGAAAGCTGTCAGAGTGCGCTGCACAGCTAGCATCTCTTTGGTTGATGTGCTTATGAACTTGACTTGGGCTCCAGTGGCCCTGAATGCACTTGCCGTCCATGTGTGCCCCCAGGCATAGTCTGATGCATCTGTGGTTAGGGTCTGGGTGGCATGGGGTTGAGTAAAGGGTAGTCCCCTTTTGTTGTGGTTGTATGCTGCTGCCCACCAAAGAAACTCTGTTCTTAGACAGGGTATGATAGGAATGACAGTTTCCAGGTCTGGAGAATGTCGGCACCAAAGACTGGAGTACAATTGCAAAAATAGGTAAAGGAGGCACCAGACCACAGCTGTATAAAGCATAAAATGATTTAATAAAACAAATCAAACATCAGGTGAGCGCTTTCGTGGCCCAAGCCAATTCATCAGACAACTCAAGTAACAATCCTCCAAGATTTATACCTAGCATTCCAATTAGTTGTGCTAATACACTTTCCTACCTTCTAGATTTAAAGTCATATTACATTCACTAGAATAAAATACCATACTAAACATGTTTACTAGACTAAGGTCATACTCAAAAAGCACTCAAAATATAAAAACGTTGCATAAGTCATATCATATTCACAGAATAATAGCAATATTTGAAATCTAAAACAATAATAATGAAGAATAAAAATATGATAAATATAAATTTTTATACTGATATATCCTTCCCCTAAAAACTTAAATACTAATAATTTAGGGCACAATACTACACGGGAGCATAACACAGAGCTCTGCCAACTAATAGTTGACAATTCTACTTCTGTAAATCCCTATCCAACAGGATAGGCTTAATGTTAAGTTTGTCATTTAGACCTTTTCCCATATTCGCCCAAAGTGTTACAATCCACTCCAACTCCTTGGTCTCTTGTCTTTATTTTGGCATCTCCCCATCTACTATTAATGACAACCTTATCTATCAACAGAAAGCTAAATGTATGCGTAGCATCAAACCTCCAAACACGTTTTGCCAGAGCACTGGTTTCTGCCTTTCTTCCAATGTCATACAGATGCTCCCTCAGCCTCCGTGTTGTCATGCCAACATAGAAGCAGGTACAAACTAAGCAATACGCTATGTAAACAATGTTCATGCTATTGCAATTAGCTACCAGATTAAACCTCAACACCCTGTTCATATCTGGATGTAGAAATTCACCTTTGGAATCCACAAGCATACAAAAATTACATTTCCCACATGTGAATGTGCCACACTTGCCTCTATTCACAACCTCTGGAATCTCCAATGAGGACTGGGGTCCACACAACAACCTTTTCAAATTCTTCTTATTTTTAAATGTGCATCTCGGAACTTCCCCTACCATTTGTCTGACATGATCATCTTCACAAAGTATGTTCCAGTTCCTACGATACACATCCTGTACTAACCGGACATTACTAGAATAAGTCACTGGCACACTCACATGTTTCCAAGTATTAACCGCTGATGCTGATGCAGTAACCCCTTCGAAGTATGGTTTACCTTCTTCATTCCTACTTTCAGAGACCACAACCAAGGCTCTTTGAATCTCATCTTCTGCATACCCTCTCTGCAAAAATCTCCCCTTCATCTCACTAAGTTCTCCCTAAAACTTCCTACAATTAGCTGTCAACCTTGATGTTCTGAGTCTCTGTCCTCTCACTACATTTTTAAAAATGTGCTGAGGATGCATACTCTGTCTATGGAGGTAGCTATTTCTATCGCACTCTTTCCTAAATATTTCTGTTTCAAAATCTCGTTCAGTCTTCTGGATAACTTTAACATCCAGAAAATTAATAGCTTCATATGAGCTTTTCATAGAAAATCTAAGGAAGCCAGTACTCTCATTAAGGCTGGAGAAGAAAGGGGCGAATGACAATTCATCACCTTCCCAAACAATAAAAAGATCATCCACAAATCTCCTGTAGAATTTCAAGGACCCCTGCACCCCCCCCCCCAACAGGTAATCCTTCTACAACATGGCCACAATAATGGTGGCGTAGCCATTGGCACATGAAGTGCCCATGGCCATGCCATCCATCTGTCTGTACAAGACATCCTCAAACATGAAGATGTGATTCTTGAGGATTAGCTCCATAAGCAATGACAGTAAATCAACACACTGTGCATCAGAGTCCATCCTCCATCAGATATTGTTTAAACAGCTCTATACCCTTCCCATTAGGGATGACTGTAAACAGGAACTGTACATCCATGGTGATTATCAACAATCTCCTGCCTACTGGTAATGTCCTGGTAAAGGCATAGAAATCCTCAAAAATTGCTTCATGTCTACCAAGATATTAATATTTTTCTTAAGTACAGGTTTTAGATGTCTCAACATATATGGAGAGGGGCTCTGTACACCAACCCCTCCCTGACACAATAGGCCTCATGGGCAGTAACACAGGATGCTTGTGGACTTCAGGAAGCTCCTGTATAATAGGTATAACTGACTCTTCCACAATAAAGTATTCAAATAAATCTGAACTAATAACACGACATTGCAAACATTTAAATAGTGCATTATATATTGACATATTACATTTCTGTACTTGCTGAAAATCAACTCTCTGATAGAACATATTGTCATTCAGCATACTGAACATCACTTCTCTATAAAAAGTATAATCCATAAAGACCAGCGGTCCTCCTTTATCCGCTGGCCTCACTGAGATAGAACCATCATGACATAAAAAATCCAATGCTGCCCTCTCCTCTTTATTCAAGTTCTTAAAGCATTTCCTTGAAGTGTTCCCATCGTGCATGCTATAGATCTCTTTTATATATGCTTTCTCAAAGGTTACAACTGCAGCATTATTCACCGGAATATAGCTGCTAGATTTCTTATAACTACTTTTAGTAACATTCCCATTAACATTACTAAATTGAACTCTCAACATTAAATTATGTGTAAAAGTTTTGAGTTCTAGTATATTATCTGTCATAGTCATTTTACTCGCTGGAATAAAGGACATACCTTTATCCAATACTCTGGCCTCATTTCCATCAGGACCCAATGGGAAATGTTCCATATTAACGTTTATTTCCCTGCTGCCACATCTTCTTGATGGTCATGGACTGTTCATCTAATGATGCCTTTCATTTCATCCGACCCCTGTGACCGGTCGCGAAAATATGCAGATTGAATCGGATAAGGTGTAGTTAAATCTGCACTTGAAGATACAACGTTCGTTAAATGACTACTATCCCCTTGAGTGTGTGCATCTACAACATGCACACCTTGACCGCCATTGTTTACTGTGTGCTCCTTTCTCCAAGCATACGTTAGTAACCTCTTTCACGCTGCTTTCCAACTGATCAGAAGGGGGCGTGGCATGTACTTCAACTGCCACACTTATAGTTTCTACCCCATCACTCACCAGACTGGCCGCATTAACTGAGTTAACTGAATGCTGAACAACAGTACACGAATCAGACACATTTACATTTTGCAGGTTTACACTGTCCGTATTATTTGCATTGTTTCCACGCTCTCTGGGCCAAGCAAAAACCCGCCCATTCGAGAAATCCTGCTAATCCCTCTGCACTTTTTTCTTCTTATACCCCATAAGCTGATGCTCATAGGCAGTTACTGTCTCTAAAATATAGTCAAGTTTAAAGTCTACACTAGACTGTGGATACTTCGCATACAAATCCACTTGCAACTTACATACGTTGGAAGATGGACTGACCTCTTCAGGCTTGAAATAATCAATTAAGAGTTACATATTGCTGCGACTGGTATCAATATTAATACATTGCCATTTCAAAAGCAAATCTTTGTACAAAGTTCCGTAGGTAGGCATATTCAATACCTGTAACCCACGGGGAACGATATTCAATTCCAAACAAGCTTCAAAATAAAGTCTCAGTTTAAACTTGCGTAAATCATTCTCTACCTTAAACAAGTCCTTTTCCATAGCAGCCATATCATACTCATTACTTTCCTCATGCTGTACACCATGTAGCACAGGTTCATACTCCAACAATGGATTCTTCTTCACTTCAAGCAAACTCTGAAGATTCCTTCATCTGGAATTCCTTCCTTCTCCAATTTCCAAGACATTAGCCATCTCAATTGCAGGTAAGCTGCCCTCAGCCATGTCTACACACTACTTGTAACAAAGTAGTACACCAATAACCAAAAAAATAAGTGGTGTTAGCAAACAGTACCTCCAGAAAAAAGTCAAATTGCAAAAATAGGTAAAGGAGGCACCAGACCACGGCTGTATAAAGCATAAAATGATTTAATAAAACAAATCAAACACCAGGTGAGAGCTTTCATGGCCCAAGCCACTTCAGACAACTCAAATAACAACCCTCCAAGATTTATACCTAGCATTCCAATTACTTATGCTAATACACTTTCCTACCTTCTAGATTTAAAGTCATATTACATTCATCAGAATAAAATACCATACTAAACATTAGTTTACTAGACTAAGGTCATACTCAAAAGCACTCAAAATATAAAAACATTGCATAAGTGACATCCATCATCATATCCACAGAATAATACAAATTTTTGAAATCAAAAACAATAATAATGAAAAATAAAAATGATAAGACAAAAATGTTTATACTGATATATCCTTTTCCTATAAACTTACATAATAATTTGAATAGGTTGTTGTGTGGACGCCAGTCCTCATCAGAGATTCCACAAGATATGAATATAGGCAAGTGTGGCACATTCCCATGTGGGAAATGTAATTTTTGTATGCTTGTGGACTCCAAAGGTGAATTTCTACATCCAGACATGAACAGGGTATTCAGGTTTAATCTGGTAGCTAACTGCAATAGCATGAACATTGTTTACTTAGCAAATTGCTTAGTTTGTACCTGCTTCTATGTTGGCATGACAACACAGAGGCTGAGGGACTGGATAAGGGAACATCTGTATGACATTGGAAGAAAGGCAGAAACCAATGCTCTGGCAAGACATGTTGGGAGGTCTGATGCCATGCATACATTTAGCTTTCTGGTGATAGACAAAGTTGTCATTAATAGTAGAGGGGGAAATGCCAAAAGAAAGACAGAGACCAATGATGTGGAGTGGACTGTAAGACTTCGGGTGAACATGGGAAAAGGTCTAAATGACAAACTTAACATTAAGCCTATCCTGTTGGGTAGGGATTTACAGAAGTAGAACTGTCAACTATTAGTTGGCAGAGCTCTGTGTTATGCTCCTGTGTAGTATTGTGCCCTAAATTATTAGTATTTAAGTTTTATGGGGAAGGATATATCAGTATAAAAACAGCAAATGTACAGAAGAAATGTTCAATTACCTCTGCAGACTCTTCAGTTTTAAAACACAAGACAAAGAACATAACTCCTACATCATTTAGCCCATATTTATGTTCTTTGTCTTGTGTTTTAAAACTGAAGAGTCTGATTGAACATTTCTTCTGTACATTTGTTGTTTGTTTACATCACTGAACCTTAGCAGAAATACTTACATTCTCTGTATTTTTTATATTAGTTAACAGACAGGCTGGGCAATAGGGGATATAGGATTTTACTAGTGGTTAGTTCTTTTAAATTAATTATTTTAAATGAATTGCTCATTTTGCACATTAATTATTTAGTACAGTTTTTAAACAAAGTTTTTTTTTTCAAGTATCATTTTCTTAAAATCAGGCCATCCTCAGTGTACATGTTTATTCTTGGTCAGTTTTATTCATGCTTATTTTTCCAAGCTTATTTATTTAGTATTTGTATTTATATTGAAATGTTTTTAAATATCTGTACTTTTGCTTTTAGAAGCTAACTGATATTTAGCATGCGACATTTTAAACAGCTACACTTTAAATAGCTGCATTTTAGATTAGTTCTGTTTGTCTGATGAAGTCTTGCTCATAGAAGCAAGAAGAAAGCGCTTACACAACTTGTTTTTAAGGTCTGCTCTTTAAGCCAAGCATGTCTTCTCAGTACAGAAACAGTGACTGCTGCCCTGCAAGATGCTTCTAGGGTGTCAAAGCCACACTGCAATGTACGGTTGCTGACTTGGCATAAGCTCTTGCAATTCTTTATTTTCTGCACAGCCTGTAAAGGTAGCTATTTTTTGCTTAATAAGTTCCTTAACATGTTGTTGGTACTTCAGCACGTGAAACTGACAATTCAAAGCCCTAATGCCGAGAGTTGCAGAGGTATATACTTTCTTATCCCCTCTGTCCAAAGCTCTGGAATCCCTTCCGAAGGGGTGGGATTCTTAGCTGTAGTTGCTTTGATACGTTTAGGTCCCTGGGAAATGACATCTGGGTCAGCAGTAGGATTTTTGAAAAGGAATTTGTGAGAGTCAGGTACTTTGTAGTACCTGTCTGGTTTCCTAGGAGCAGGGAGTAAAGTATCAGGAGTAAGACTGGATTCCATAAAGACATCATCATCAACTTCCAGGACTGGGAATATTGCTAAAGGCCTATGTTGTGGCAAGTCTAGAAATTCTCTGAGTCGCTCTTTGGACTGAGGATAGTCTTGACATTCCCAATGGAAATGGTCTTTTAATGTACAGTTTCACCAAAAGAAAAATCCTCTGGAGGAGAGGCAGAGGGAATGGATTCCTCTGCATCGGAATCCTCATAAGCAGATAAGGGCATGTCTTCATAATCAGAACCCTCAGAGTTGTCGGACTTTTGGTCTGTTGAAGCTGCTGGGGACTGATCTCTTTTTCTCTTGGCAGGGGAAGGCTGACTTCCCCTAATCAGCATAATAAGGTCTTCTGCCATTCTAAGCATTTGATGTTGTGGCAAGGGAGCACGTGCATGCGCTTTAGTCATCAGTTTTCTAGGCGTAGCACATACTTTTGGCCTTAGAAGCTCGGTAGTTTTAGACAGAACTGAAGTCATCGGTTTGTGTCGAACATTGGAAGTGCAAAGAACTTCCTCAGAAGCCGGTGCCTGCTCAGTGGCTCTGGACCCATCCAATGTAGAGACATCCGCAGGTTCCACAGTCGAAGAGTCTCGCAGCATACCAAAATCCAAACGGGTCTCGGTAGAGGCCTGCAAATCCACTGAAGTGGGCATCAGGGGCTGCGAAAGCACCTCACTGAGTACCGGCGAACTGGCAACTAGCTTAACGGAAGCGTCGTCGGAAGCTTTGGACCTGTGTGGTCTGTCTGTCTTTATCCTTACGTTTTTTTCGAAATATCGGTAGTCTGATGGCTTACTGAAGCTGTTTCGGAATAAGGACACAGAGAACGAAAGTATTTAGAGACAAAAAGGGTCAGACGATGAATGGTTCGGGAGCTGAACAAGGCACAAAACCGACAGCGAGGTACGCCGTGGTCTGGTCCTAAACAGGTGACGCAGTAAGAATGAAAATCTTGGTGTGGTACTTGCTTTCCAAAGGCAAGACAATTGTTAACTTTTTCTGACATCGGTTAGAGCAAGAAAAAAGGATCCCCCAACGGGGTACTTAGCTCTAGAAGACTTCAGTACGATTTAATTTGTAAACGAAAACTCAGGTAGCGGCCGACCGGCACTCATGCGAACTGCTTCTGCTTTGGGCTCCTCGGCAAGAAAGACTGATGTAATGGTGTCGGCTGCTGTTTTTTTACCCCTGATGACCTGACGTCAGTCCTGGAGTGACAGCAAGCGATGCAGAAATACTAAGTCTCTGGCATTCGGGCCGACTGAGGGCTACCTACAAGCAGAAGTGTGATGACTGCAACAGTGAAACATGAAGAACATCTTCTCAGGCCAAATGACAAAACAACATACCACAACAGCAAGCTGCAAACCCTCCAGGAGAAGGACTGTGCTTCCTTGAATCCTATGCTTTGCAGCCAGTTCCAGGATTGCTGTGCCATGAGGGAAAGGGGCTTTTCTTGCACTGGAGAGACCATCCTAAAGTAGTACCAAATGACGTTTGGTTCATCTCGTTTTTCTTTAATACCTGAACTACACAGCACCCATGTACTGGTGGCTCTGTAATTTCATGTTACACATTGTTCCTGTCATGATCTATCTTTGCCCTTTATCTTCTTTTCTCCCCAATTCCTGAACTATTTATTGCATTACATCCAAAGTAAAGATAAATCAGTGACCGATAATGGCTTCAATTAAAAGCTGTACACACACACAGTTTACTATCAAAAAGTTGAACACAACTTGCACGACAGTTAATTGAGCGACGGTCAGGTGTCAGAGTGTAATATTCCTGTCATTAATAAAGTTGAACAGTAAAAAATGCAAAAAAAGATGATGTCGCCTTTCTGAACGTCGATAATGCAACGTCGTTCATGTAAATACCAAACACCATTATGTGCATCAGGAAGTTGCACAAGTACTTACTTATGATCTACTAGCCAAAACTCCTATTTGGATTGCAAAGTTTAAACTCACGGATATCGTGAAACTACACATTATGCTACTTCTACTTTCTACTACTCAACACTTTGTTGTTGCACTTTTGAATACATTTAAATGTTCATATCACGTTAGCATTATGTTGTCATTATTGGGTGTTTTTGATTCACGGAATGCATATGAACTGAACACCATGGAATCAGTATGGGAACATGGGACATACCAGATTTACACTCTGCACAAGCAACTTAAGCATGGAATGCATAACAAAAAATCCAATACTGCATTTAAAATGTATTAATCCAGTTTGCATTAATTGTTCAAGTCTCCAGGGGCTCACAGGATCACTATTAATGTCAGAATTAGACATTAACATCGACACTGCTTCTTCGACATTACCGTGTCAATCATCTGACCTAATTAATATTCATTAGGTCAATTAAATGCATCAAACATATGAACGATCATCCTTTTAAACGTCTGTTATTTAAGAGTAAACCCACACACACATGCACATAACACTGCTATCCATAAATGTATACTTTACTAACAGGATATTCTACTCCAGTAAATATTATAAACAATGTCATAGGTTTTTGAAAAATCTGTATAATCTGCCATGACCTTCTACATGCCTACATTGATTCACTACTTCTGGTTTGGCTCTTACTGACTAGTACAAAACAAAAAGCATCTACGTGGTAAACATCTGATATGCAAGCTTCATATTCAATACTGTTCTTCCCAGTAATCATGCCTATGGCATCTGCTACTAGACCATGACATCTGGAGGTCTGCTAACATCTTTATGAACAGACTATAACTGCATACACTGTGACTATTCATACTTTCAGATGTCTTGCTGAAAGATTTTTATCAGTTTTGGATTATGTAGTATAAATTAAGTGTAAAACACATTCAGCAATATCCTTTCTGAGGTCATCAGCTGCTTGCCATGGTTGAAGATTTCTGCACTTCAATGCAAGTCAAAGCACTGCCATCTTGAGCCTCATCATTATACCAAGTGAGGCCCCAGCAAAAGTGATTGATGTGCTGGGCCACCACAAACAGACCAGAGAACAGACCCCTATAAAAATTCAAAGTAAAATAGAAAGAAGTCTGCAGCGCGTGGAGTTATTGGAATCCTCCCCATGGATCATCCCATGGAGCTGGTGTTCACCAAAAAAGTGCAGTGTGGCTGGGACAGCCACACACCAATTTTTTTTTTTTTTATATATTTGTTAGGTTCCCTATGAAACCATCGAATTTACACTACATCGAGAATGACTACATCGAGACTAGACCATCGAAAGTACATAACAGCGAAAACAGAAATCGTCGACATTTAAAACACCGAACACCATAACACCGACACACGGAACGTAAACAACACACTACACTACATAGCATACACACTAGCCCTGACCCAAACCCTAACCCTAAGGTCCGACACTATCGCACACTTCACCTACCTGCACCCTAACCCTAACTCACTTACCCACCCCTAGCCCAAGCTCCGACACTATCGCACACTTCACCTACCTGCACCCTAACCCTAACTCACTTACCCACCCCTAGCCCAAGCTCCGACACTAACGCACACTTCACCTACCTGCACCCTAACCCTAACTCACTTACCCACCCCTAGCCCAAGCTCCGACACTAACGCACTTCACCTACCTGCACCCTAACCCTAACTCACTTACCCACCCCTAGCCCAAGCTCCGACACTAACGCACACTTCACCTACCTGCACCCTAACCCTAACTCACTTACCTGACCACTCCTACCTCCGTCACTGTCGCACACTTACCGGGTCGCGTTAAACATACACCAGTGTTGTGACATTCCATTTCGACGCTTTGGAAGTCGACGATTTCCATTTTCGATGGTTTGCAATTCCAATATAGAAGTCCCGATCTTCTCATTTTCGATGTAGTGTAAATTCGATGGTTTCATAGGAAACCATTTGTTAACCATGTAAGCAAGTGCATCCTGATTTGTCAGGGTCACCCAGAAGGAGAGACAGAAGGAATCAAGCCCTGTACCCTTTACTATAGAATGCAGCTCAAACAGCTCAGAGATTTAATTCTCTGTGCTAACTGCCAGACAACATTGCTAGTCTTAGCCCCAAATGGCTTTTGGCACCATAGTGCAGGCTTACCACTAGCAAGGTGAAAAAGGAAGGGGAGGGGGAAATTAAGCAGCCAGACTGCAATCATGGAAGAGACAGAATATGGTAAGCAAGATCCAGACAATGGAAACTGACTTACATACATGTAGGATGACCACACTGGCTGGGAAAAAGCCTGAGCTAACTCAAGCAGTACAAATATATTAGTAAGAGTCAGTCACTCATCTTTGCAAGTTTGGACTCTGAAGACAGACTACTCAGTATGGGGGACCTCCCCCCACATTCTGAAGTTGAACTTTGTGAAATTCTGGGAAGAGAAGGGCAACACTCAAGAACCCCCATGAAAACTGAATGGCTGACAGCATTATCTGAGAGCTGCTGCAAGTCAGAGAAAAGAAAATGATAGTCTGCACTTACAATCTTCTTGCAGAAAATGGGTGAGATGTTCAAAAGGATGCCAGATACTAACTATGTAATCTACCTATTTATTTTATTTGACATAATGTTGATTGGGAAAGTCCACTGGGTCAGAAACCTATTTTCAGTGGAGGCTCGGGAAGAAAAGCTCCACAATATTTAAATATTCTACAGAAAAAAATACAAAGTAAATATAGAAAATATACACATTAATATAAGACAGGGGTACTGGATTATGTGAATTTGAAGGACATGGGTATTATCATACTATAAAGACACAATACTTTTCTATTCAGAGAATACAAAGTATTATAGTCTGTTTAAGCAATCCAGTGATATGCTGCTGATTACTTCAACATATGAAAATGGCAATTTAAGACCCTGGTGACCAAGGTTGCAGAGGTGTATACCTTCTTACTCCATCTATCCAGGGCCCTGGAATCCCTATCAGAGGGGGTAGGATTTTGGGCAATAGTAGCCTTAATGCCCTTGGGTCCCTGTGAAATGGTCTCAGGGTCTGCAGTACGATTTTTAAAAAGGAATTTGTGAGAATTAGGAACCCTGTAATATCTGTCAGGTTTTCTGGGAGCAGGAGGAAAGAATCAGGGGCCAAGCTAAAATCCGAAAAGGCACTGTCGACAGGAGGGACAGCTAGAAGCCTGTGTTGGGGCAGGAGGAAGAAATCTCTAAGCCTCTTTTTAGAATCAGAGTAATCCTGGCTTTCCCAGTGAAAATGTTCCCCAAGAGTAAGCAAGGTTTCACCAAAAGAAAAATCCTCAGGGGGTGAAGCAGAGGGAATACAGTCCTCTGCATCAGAATCCTCATAGGTAGATAAGAGTAAATCCTGGTCATCAGAGGAGACAGAAATTTCAGAATCCTGGTCAGAAGTATCATAAGCAAATTCAGTCTTAGGTCTCTGAGGGGGAAGGTTGGCTTCCCCTGATTAAAGTAATAAGGTCTTCATCCATTCATATAATTTGTTTTTTTTAGGCATAGAGGCCTGACCATGCGGTCTGAGCATCGGTTTCCTAGGCATGGTTCGAGTTTTAGGCCTAGAAGAAGAAGATGGTGTTGGTTTAATATGCAAGTCAGTAGGCCTGAATACACCCTCAGAAGCCGGTGCCTGCACAGCGGCTCTGGACCCATCCAAGTTAGAGACATCCGCACGTTCCACAGTTGAAGCATCTTGCGGCATACCGGACTCCGAATGGGTCTCAGTAGAGGCCTGCGAATCTGAAGTAGTGGGTATCAGGGGCTGCAAAAGCACCTCAATGAGTACCGGTGAACTGGCGACTATTTTAGGAGAAGCGTCGTCGGTAGCTTTGGACCTAGGCGGTCTCTGTCTTTATCTTTGCGTTTTTTTGGAATGTCGGTAGTTGGGTGGCTTACTGAAGACGTATCTGGATAATTGAACAGAGTACCGAAACATTTAGAAGTGAAAATGTACAGACGAATAGTTTGTGGTTTAAATAAGGCACAAAATCGACAGTGAGGTACGTCATGGTCAGGGCCTAGGCAAGGAATACAGTACGAATGAAAATCTTTATGAGGTATTTGCTTTCCACAAGAAATACAATTACTGACTTTTACTGACATCGGTTTAGAGCAAGAAAAAGTTTCCCCAACGGGGTACTTGGCTTTAGTTGACGACTTCAGTTCTGAAACTCGAAAATGAAAATTTCAGGAGTCGGCCGACTGGCACTTGTGAACTGCTTCTGCTTCGGGCACAGCACGGCAAGAAAGACTGACGTAATGGCGTTGGCTGCATGCTTTATACCCGACTACCTGACGTCATGGAAGATGAGAACGCAACCGACGCAAGACCCAAGACTTTGATAATCAGACCAACTGAGAACTACTGCAAGCAGATAACCCAAATGTGATGACTGCAACAGTGAAACACAAAGAACATCTGCCTTTTACATATAAACTTGAGTGAAAAGCTGTTACTTGACTCTTGTGCAGGTCACAGACTGTCCATAAACAGCATGTTTGAACACAAGGATTTTCGTAAGCTTACTGGGTATGAGAACACCTTGGACCAAAGGACAGTAATCAACTGTAGTTGCACAACAGGCAAAGAGATGGGCAAAACTGTAATGTGCTTACCAGGCTATGAGCTAGATTTACAGGACAGGATACTGGCTGGACATGGATGGGGGACACAAAAAAGTAGTGAAGATTTGGTGAAGTCTTCTGTCAGAGATGACTAACTGTATTCTCAGAGAGGCCAGAACATGGAGTTGAAATGATACATTTTCAAATCAGCAACCAGCAGGGTGGCAGTAAAGATATGCAGTTGAAGGGTAGGTACTACCTGTGATAGTGGTAGCCCTATGTCCTGCTGATGGACAGCAAGAGTGAAGTGACGCTACAAAGAAAAAAAACAATAATTAAATAACCTAAGAATTACATGAGAAGAAAACTACCCACAACACATTCCATTCATAAAAACACAAAACTCTTATTCAGCAGTAATTTGAACTAAAAAAAATAGAATGGATAAATGGAATACATGGAGATCTAAATGATAACCATAAAACAATCCAAGAATTTAGTAGCTCATTACCATCAATAATATATTTGTGTATAGACAAGCAAACAAATGCACACACGCATACACGTGTCACCATTCAATGTACTCAGGAAGCCTCAATTACTCAAACACAGCAACCATTCACAGTAACTTGGAAGACTCAGCTTCTTCATAACATCCTATGCAATTTATGTAAACACTACTTACAACACTATGGAATTAATGTAATTACTACATCTCATCAAATAAACAAACAGTAATACAAACTAAGAAAACAGAGGAGTATGTGAGGGCCCGAGTTTTAAACTACTAGATAACCAAATGGACAGAATGGTCCTTGGAAAATTTTCAGCCATGAACTGGGCACAATGCCAACACCTATAATACAGTGCACCGTACATAATTCCAAAAGCTAAAACACAAATTCAGTTGGCAATGGGTGATAATGAAAGCTTCTGGAATATTTGTGAAAAATTACAGTGCATTGTAAGAAATGTGTGTATGGAAAATATCTGTACTGTAGGCTTAGAAATTAGTTGAAAACCTACAGTTGTATTACGTACATAAAGCCAGACAAACGTACTTTTCTGGGTTTTCCCCCAATAAATCAGTTATTAGGACAATTTTGTAATGCAGCTTTAGCATTTCCTTTTCATTGATTTACTTGACTATTAATCCAAGCCTGGCTGTGAAGCAATAAAAGTTTATTTTTACTCTTTCTTTTCACAATGTGACATAGCTTCCCCATCTGCTTTAATCACTGCTTGATGAGCTACAAGTTATTTACAATTATATTAGTTTAGATTACGTGCTTAGGAATATAAAAGAACATAAAAAGTAAAGTAGTTTGATACAGAAAACTGAATGCTCTCCTTCTCTGATTTGTTTGTGCCTTTCTAGTAAAATATTAGCTGACATGTCAACAGATTTCAAAATAATATTTAAAATAACAAAGTGCAAACATATGTTAAAATATTCAGTCTGTTACATTCTTAATATATTTAAAATAAATAGAAATAAAATTAATGTATTAAAGGTTGGACTTGTTAAAGTCAAAAATTCTGTTAGACAACAGTGCCATTGCTACCCACAAGTAGTATGGCCATTTTTCAAAAACGTTCATTCAGATATGGGTTCCTGTTCTTCTGTATCACTGGTTATTTTGAAATTAAAATATCTAGCTATTATAATGGAAAGGCAATGAAAATAGTACATTTACTGTATATCTTGGTATCCAGTAAGTTGTGGACTATGTCTCTCAAGTTGTCAATAAACAAAAGCATGTAGTATATGTTTATTTATATGGTAACAGAATACAGAGCTGTAACTGTATTACACACCTCCACAGTCCCCCAAACATTCTATAACTATATACACACTACTGCAAATGACACAGGAAACTTCCAGACACTGGACCCAACACAATTTGGTTTCATTAAGGGCATGTCATGCCTACTCAACCTGATGGACTTTTTTGAGAAGGTCACCAAAGCAATGGATGAGGGCAAAATGATTCACTCTGCCTACCTTGACATGGCCAAGGCATTTGACACAATCCCCACTCGGGCATTGCTGACAAACTTAAGAGGTTGCGTACAACCATTATGTAACCCGGTGGATAGCCAGCTGGCTCACAGACAAGACCCAGGAAGTTAGAATTGGAAGTCTACCTGTACAAAGAGGCCAGTCACAAGTGGGGTCCCTCAAGGATCGGTCCTGAGACTGCTCTTTTTTGGCATTTACTTCTCTGAAGTCAATGGCAATGTCAATAGCCTCTGGCTGACTAAATTTGCAAATGACTGTAAATTAGGAGCTGTCACTGAATCACCCACCGACACAAATGTTCTCCAGAAAGGGAAGACACAGACAAACTGTTGCTAGAGCCATGAACTAAAACTAAATGCCAAGAAATGCATAATAGTATTCTTTGGGAAATCATTAACCCCTGGTAACATCATACTGACAACACGCACCTAAGAGATGACCCAGTATTCCGGGACTTGGAGACACAGACAGTAATTTAGCATTTGACCATCACATGTCTACAGTAATGGGGAAATCATTTTATGTTGTGCAACTTATAAACAAAGGTATAGCATCTAGGTCTAACAAAGTTATTGTTCCACTGTATTCAGCATTCGGACCTATCTGAGTACAATGCCCCCTTTGGTTATGTACCTAACCAGGTATATCCAACAACTGGAATGTCCACTAAGGTTCCTCACTAAAAGAATACAGGGTGTAACATGTTCTCTGCAGACCATCTCCAGGCCCTATCCCTACATCTGTCTCCTACAGGCTATTGAGGGGAGATCTATGCCTGGCGCACAAGGCATTGTCAGACCCTACTCTGACAGACCTTGTGCATATCCGCAAAACAAATGGCACCATAATTACCCATTCTAAAGACTTTAAATCTTGCCTGTAATAAAAATATAACCTGCTGGAGAGAGAGGTATGTATCCCAGAGACTACCCTCCTCTGGAACAAGCTCCCCATCCACGTGAAACAGTTCCTTCCTAACCCAATTCAAGTGCAACTTGGACAACTGCATGGGGAACAGGAAATTCATCCCTGGTTTTACAACTATGTCTCTAATGGACACAGGCAGCTTCTAAACGGTTCATCTCCTAGGCCCCTGCTTGTAAATGTTTCACCTCCCAAGCCCCTGCTTACACTTATCAAATGTACAAGAACTTGTCAATGTCAGAGACTTGGGATGCACGGCTACGTTTAAAAAGACCCATGTGGTCATTTGCCTAGTAAACGACTATGAACCTATGAACACAGATATGTGTGTGTATTTATATATACACATATGTACATACATGTACACATACATACACAATACATAAAACATGAAAACATCTCTCTCTCTCTCTCTGAAACACACCATCTCTAGCTCCCAGAAAGTACAAATATATGCTGCAGCAAATCATAAGTCAGAAGTTGTATGTACATAATTAAGTTAAGAAACTAGAAACCACATTCAGGTTTCTCCTCAAGAAGAACTGGTAACCACATCAGCTCAATCAAGTCTTGAAACCAGCACACTGATAAGACTGCTGCAATACTCCACAGAATGACAACAGTTTAAAAATTACCATTTATGTTTTCAACTTCAATCACCCCCGGCGAAAAGCATTTCTTCAGTTTTTCTGCAAGCTCCCCCTCTATGGGCTGAAGCAGCGTAATTTCAGGAAGAAGTCTGTAACTAGCTGTGGCCACAGGTGAGAATTTTGCATGGTCTTTCCCTAAGAAAAGGAAACATTTTAAGACAGTTTTCTGTTAGGATCTTTCATGTACCACTGCATTCTTTAAAACAGGAAGTGAGTACAGAAAAAAAACAAAATTACACTGCATACTAATTAAATGAAATGGTAGGCCTGTTAAAACAGTTAACATCTCCCTGAAATTTGGTTTAATTTTTTTTAGATGCCAATGGGTATATTACAATTCTACAATAAAGCATAATTATACTTTTAAAACACCTATAAAACAACAGCACCAAAATGTGAAACAAATGAATACGAAATAAACAACTTGATTAACAGTAGCATTTTAAGCTCCTTTATAAAGGTCATAATCAACAGGATACCAGTGGTGAACAGCAGTGAATACTACAGATCACTGTGGAAATGTCTAGGTACCAGAATTCAAATTGCCAAGAAGTTCCTATCTGTGTGTGGAAGGACAGCCAGAAGTTAAAAACCGCACAGGCTCTTGTACTTCACACATTGTCAGGTCCTGCAGTGTTCAGAAGGCCAACTAGTATTAAGCAAAGTTCACAATCGAAAAGGTAAACCATTTACAGAACATAAAACAGTTGCAATGGGGCATGAACTGGGAAGGCTAGTCAACAGTTTTGACACCCTCGTTATGCAACAAATGTCAGCTACAACAGTCCTCAAAAAGTACTGGATGTACATTTCTTGAATACTTGCAATGACAGTCAAGAAATGAAAATAAAAGAACAGTGATGGCATATCAGTTGTGGGAATTCTCTTTAATCCTGGCAATGCTCTTAGAACAAAGGGGGCAATGCAGTGCACTTTTAAAGTGCAGCTATAACCTAACTCTGATACAACGCAAAAAAGCAAAATTATATACTTCAAATGTTAGCAACTGAGAGCCTACAAGTGCAATACCATTACTACTAAATACACAATCTTTCAAGTCAGCATATTATACCAGGAATACTTCACTCTTAGAGCATTAACATTAACCATTTAGAACCCATGCAAACAGACTTCAATAAGTATTACATGGAGAAGTTTGAAGTGGCATTCACACAAAACTTGTTACAACTTGAGAGCTAACATTCAGATCTAGAAAAGGCCCAAACCTTCTTGGGCAACAGAAAAAAATATATAATCTGAGCCCTCAAATCTGTCCTCATATGCAAGCACCAGACTGGTGATCCCCTTTTGGATTAGAAACTAAGCCTTTGTCAGCAACTCTGAGGTTATCTCTTCTACTAACAGGTGGCTGTTTGAGATGAGGAAGGTACATCAATTCTACATAGTATATGAAAGTTGGAGGATCTTGTTACCACAATCCTAAGCAGGTGGTGCCTCCCTGCCTCTGTTAGGGGCAGATATGTGATATGGGGCCTCTGCCTTGGGAAGTATATCTAGCTTATGATCCCCAGTAGAGGCTAAAGCTGAGACAGAGGTCCACTGGTAACGTCACTCATGGAAGCAGGTAACAAAGGTCTTGTACCACCCCAATGTATGACCATCCATTGGGACCTTGTGAGCATGTTAAGGCTTAAGGTTACAACCCCCTCCCCCACCAGACAGCTGCCTAAGTGAAGGCCAATTCCCCAGTCATGCTCTCTATCTTGCCCTATAAAGTGGAACAAGTATCCATAACCACGTCAGCAGGTGAGAAGGACAAAAATACAGCAAAAAGGAATAAAATATGGCTGCTGAATTAGGAATGTCAACAGCTATTAGTGAAATTTGGTGATTATCATGTATTGGTATGTGGCAAACACACAAGCGCTTTATGGGCTACAGTAAATGGCATTTACTCATGATGTCATTGGCTGATCTCATCAGGACCCAGTCACTGATGAACCCTGCAGTTGGGTTTACCTTTTCCAGCAAATGTATCTCAATATCATTTTACAGAAGTTTGTGTGCTTGTGTACAGACATGCTACCAGGATGACATCCTATGATATACAGCATTAGATAATTTATGTTTATTCTCTTCCTGCCAGTTTGTACTTTAGTCACTGCTAAGTAAATTTACATCAAAACAAGTTACAATGAAGATACCGGCCCCCATTACCAATACACAATACACTAATATACATACAATACCTATATTTCAGGCAGATGTGTATCTCTGCTGCTGGCTGGAGGGGGTACCTAGCTGCTGGGGTATTGTGGAACGGTACTCCTGACTCAAGGAAGGTACTCTCATAAAACAACTGAAAGAATGCGTCTTTTAGAGCCAAAAAGGACTCAGATGAAAATGTCCTTTGATTGGATTGAATCCCAAGCAATATGCTGTCAGACAGGAAAAAGATGGATGATCACACCAAAATAAACCTCAGAAGTTTTGGTCTTGGTGTACAATCAAGAGAAAAGACCCAACTCCAAAAAATGGCGACCTCTGCTTGACTTACAAAGCCATGTCTGAACCAGCTCTGTTAGAAATGCTACATCTAAAGAAATCCCTCCACACCACACGCTCCAGAGACCTCAACCTCATTACCACAATCAACAGAATATGCTGGAGAGACAGGTTCATAACCCAGAGACTGCCCATGC
The DNA here is from genome assembly GCF_019279795.1 of Protopterus annectens. Classification (NCBI taxonomy): domain Eukaryota; kingdom Metazoa; phylum Chordata; order Ceratodontiformes; family Protopteridae; genus Protopterus; species Protopterus annectens. The sequence goes on from NC_056725.1 coordinate 511,055,562, forward strand.
TCTGGAATACACTTCCCATACATGTCAAGCAGAGCACCTCACTGGCCTGCTTCAAGAGAAATCTTGATGAATGGATGGAAAATAGAAAGTTCACCCCGGGGATCACTCCAGTGGCTCTACTTGATAGAGGCACTGGGAACTAATGTTGGGTGGCATGATGCCAGGGCACTTCTATGGGCTAGGCTTGTAAAGGCTCCAGGTCCATTAAGCTAGTACACACCTATGAACCTATGATGACAGTAATGCACTGGGAACTGTGACCACTGATGTGCTTAACAGCACTCGAAAAGGCATTTCACCTGCACGGAGTGGAGGGCCCACTCTCCTATACAGGTATCCATCACAACAGAGTGGTTCAGAGATGAAATGGGAAACCTGATCCCAAAAGGGGTAAAAACTTATTCTACATCTATAAGCCTGAAGCTTTAAGACCATTCTTGCTAAAGAAAAGCTACTATGAAAGGAATTTATCCCAAAGGTGAACTGCATTACCTCCTAAATGGAAGGCCTAATAGCAGGCAGATAAACCTGTTTTACCTAGTGATGACACACATCCCCAAAGGGGAGGGGGTTATTTAAAGGAGGATAATGCAGCAGCACATAAGGAAATAGCCAGCCAGCCAGTGTTGAACCTCTGTCCTGCTGTGCACCAGTACAAACAGGTGAGAGACTATCCAAGAAACTGCAAGGGAAAAATTATGCCCAGACACAGAAGCATTTAAAATCAGAACACTTACAACTGATTAAATGGAGTGCATTGTACCACTTCATACAGAATGCACACCAGCTACAAGTGGCAGTCCAAGTGGAAGAAATCCTAGTACCCTCCAGCCACTGCTAACCCAGTTGACAAGTCTGAGTGGATCAAGCTCAGTTTCTTTACTGCCACAGGAATGAAAGCCTGACTCTATGATCCACTTAGCCACTGAAAGTTACAGAAGTGGTTCATATGGAAGAAGTAGGCTGGATGCCCACGTGGGTCATTTTAAGCCTAATCAATTTCTTTTGGTGAGACTCAAACTCTGTACCTTTTGTCTGCAAAGTAAACACCTTAACCATTATGTCAACTCCAAATCCCTTAAGTAAATACTAGGCTAACTGCCCTGAAGAGCCATTTTAAGCCTAGCCAGTATCCAGAGGTCAGAATCAAACCCTGTGCTTTGCATTTAGAATGTGAAGACCTTAACTATTATGCTAAACCCACCCCTACAAAAGTTCACAACTAATTACTAGGCTAGCATTTTTAATAGGCCATTCTAAACCCAACCAATTTTCTTCCCAAAGGTGAGTACCAAACACCACCTCCTGTCTGCGAGTCAAACCCCTTAACCATTATACCAAGCCTTAATATTTTAACAAATTTGACTAACATTACTGGACAGTACTAGGCTAACTGTGCTAGTGGGCCATTTAAGCCTAGCTCCCTATCCTATCTGGGGATCAAACCCTACACCTTCTGTTTAAAAGACTAACACCTTAATTGTTATGCCAGTCCCAATCATGTATGTTGAATGATACATTCTCCAAACTCTACACTGACATGTGGAGTTAAACAGAGTAACAAGAAAATATGCAATAACACCAGCCATAGAAGGCAGAACATAACCATGCTATCTCACTTGCCAAAAGCAGCACTAAATTAGAAGGGAAGAACTATACCCTCTCCAGCCTGTGGCAGAAGAGCCAATTTGCAGGGTGCCTCATCTTCAAAGACTCACTCCAAATAAGCTTATGAACCTACAGTGCCAGCAAAGGGCAGGATGACTGGATCAAAGTGACTAAAAGCACACTCATCCACACGAATGTAAACTGCTGAGAAAGTAAAGCTAGACACTGCAACCAGGTCAGATGCCAGAGTGGCAGCCAAACTAGCAAAAAGATAATGTTGTGTCACTTTCAGAATAAGTTACCACGGTACAGAGTTAAAATGGAAAACCTCTGAGAAAGCTAAACTCCACAGCTAAAGGTATCAGGAGGCCTGTTCTGATTGCCACCCAGTTAACAGCAGACTCCATGTGGGAACGAGAACCAAAAAAAGAACATGGGTGAGCCACTCTTCCATGCAAGTAAACATCAGTGGACAGAAATGGTATTGACCACTGAAAAGGAAAACACACCAAAGTTATACAGGAACTTTACCCCAATCCAGGGGGTGAAGACCAGGGATCTGCATAGATCAAGGGCTAAATTGTGGTCTCATTACATATTATTTACCACCCCAGAAATACCCACATTCTCAGGTGTATCACAACAATAAGATGACTGCTGTTACATTCTTGCCAACTTAGTTCGGGTCCAAGCCTGGTCCCTAAAACTGCGACCACACCAAGGGTGACAAACCAAAATGTCTGGAGTCTTCTCACAGGGCAAAGATGAAGGTCAGAGGGAATGCAAAGCCCTGTGCCTGAAAAGGCACAAAATATGCAGAAGTCTATGAAAAACATTGTGGTCTTATGAAATTGTGATCAAGGAAGGGGCAACCCTGCAGGGATGTCTCCTGGGATTCTTCATGCAGAGTTATCACAAAAGCCCAAAGCTGATCACCTCCAAAAGTAAATTTCCACCAGGATTTTGGCCAGTGATCACCCCCACAGGCTCTGGACTAGAAGATCTCACAGCACATCCCCAAAAAGGAATGAATCCCACAAATAGCAACCTGGAGGGGAAGTACAGATATTTTAGAATCTTAACTGCAGATGTTCATGTATATTCATTACTGCAGTCATAAAGTACAGTTTTGTACCTACAATAAATGTAGATGTTCGAGTGCTAATACAGCTGCAGTAATCACATATGGGTTCTCTGCCGTCAGGTGTCCTCTCGGTCGGAGCAATTTCAAAGTCTTGGTCCGCTTCCGTTGTTGCGCTTTCCTGACATCAGTGCGACAGGGGTATATAAGACACAGCCGACGCCATATTCTTCAGTCTTTTCTTGCCCCAGATGTCAGGTGCCCCAAGAAGGAAGGCAATACATAAATCATATATAAAAATATATTCAAGCAATGCAATGTAATCAAAAAACAGTAGTTGCAAGCAAATACACCATAGGAGGATAACCCAATTAGGTTGTAAGAGAAGGTGTTAGCCACTAGTCCTTTACCAAGAGGGGAAGGAACATCTACATTTATGGTAGGTACAAAACTGTACTATGTTCATCGTGCATACAGCTGCAGTAATCACATGGGTAGAGTCCCAAAGCTATGCACAGGGTGGTAGGCACTAGGTGGAACTGGGATGAGCCAGAATGCCCTGCAATACAGCAGTGGCAAAGCCTGCTCTAGTTCTGGAATATAAAGGCAGGTGGTAGTATTTTGTGAAGGTATGCACAGAACTCCAAGTGGCTGCCTCCAAAATATCTTTGGTAGGAACTCCTCTGAGGAAGGCTGTAGAGGTAGCTTGGTTGAGTGGGATCTGATGCCTGGGACAGATTTCCCATGATAGGAGTAACAAAATCGTATGCAGTGGCCTATCCATTTTGAAATTGTCTGTTTGGTAACAGGCTTCCCTTGAGCTCCTACAGCATAGGACACAAAAAGCAGTTCTGATTTCCTGAAAGGCTTTGTTCTGTCCAAATAATAACGTAGCTGCCTATGGATGTCTAAGGAATGTAGCAGCCTTTCCCCTTTGTTCTGAGGATTGGGGTAAAAGGTAGGTAAGTGTATGGCTTGATTCAAAGCTACCCTGGATACCACTTTAGGCATAAATGATGGATTGGTTCGAAGGGAAACCCTGTCCTGATGGAAGATGAGAAAGGGCTGCACAGCCATGAGGGCTTGTAGGTAATGGCCAGAAGGAAAGCTGTTTTCCAGGACAAATATTGCAAATCTGTTGAGGCAGCTGGTTCGAAGGGAGGCAATGTTAATTTTTCTAGAATGTAATTAAGATCCCAGGCTGGCACTGGTTCTTTCCTTGGTGGTCTTATATTCTTAGTCCCTCTGAGGAACTGTCTTAAAAGTGGGTGAGAGAATAACGGTGGATCCGTGTTGAATTCTGCATGAATGGCTGAGGCATGGATTTTTATGGAGGGAAATGAAAGCCCACTGTTCAGCAGCTCAGCTAGATACTGTAATACCTGAGGCAAATTTAGTTTTCTACGATCCTGGCCTTTTTTCTCATTCCAGGAGCAAAACAGTTTCCATTTTGCGGAGTAGTTCTTTCTAGTTGATGGCCTTCAGAATGACGCCCTGCACCTCTTTGGGGACTGTTGTGGTGTTAAGGGATTTTCCATGCAGCGAGATTGAGTGTTTTCAGCTGACTGTGAAGAGTTTTGTAGCTGTGCTGAGTCAGCAGAAGAGGCATTAGAGGTAGAAACCAGGGAGGAGTATGTGTTAGGCTCCTCAGGAGTGGGTACCAGTGCTGTCTTGGCCAGTCTGGAGCAATCAGTATCATCTTTCTGCTCCAAGAGCACCTTGGGCAGAAGAGGCAGAACTGTCCATGCTGTCCAACTGAATGAAAGGGCGCCCACCTCCAGGCCTTTGGATGGAAGGTCCTTGAACAAAACTTTTCCAATTGATGATTCCTGTGGGAGGCGAAGAGATCTATGTCCGCCATTATCTGTGTAAACACCTGAGGATGCAACTTCCATTGATCTGTCATATTTCTGCTTAGACCGCCTGCCAACGGTTTTCCAAACCTTGTGCTTGAAGTTCGATTTGCCATTCCAGAGCCAAGTTCCAAAGTGTCATGGCTAGTCTGCACATGTTCCTCCTTGTTTGTTTATGTACCACATTACTGTGGTGTTGTCTGTTCTTATCAATAATTGTCCTGGATACAGGAGGTCCTTGAATGACTGCTAGCATTTCTTTTGGTTGATGTGAAGGTGCTTTTCCTTTGGGACCATTTGCCCTGAATGCACCTGTCTGTCATGTATCTGAGGCGTCTGTTGTGATGACTTGATTTGCTTGAGGCTTGCAGAATGGGAGACCTGTGTTTGTTTGACATGCTTGGGCCCACCACAGAAATTCCTTTTGCAAACATGGTATTATTGTTTCCAAATTGTGGCTGTGCTGAGACCATAGGTTTTTTAGGTACCATTGAAGTTTTCTCATTTGCAACTTTGCACATGGGATTAAAAGAATGCAAGATGCCATGAAGCCCAGAGCCTGCAGGATTTTCCTTGCAGTAAGCCTGGTACAATTTGCTAGTATTTTGAAGTACTGAGTTAGTTGCCCCTGTTTTTCTGGTAAGGTAGGCCCATCTGGGTGAGTTGGCACCCAGGAAAGTTATTTTCTGATATGGTGTTAGCCTGGATTTCTCTTTGTTGATTGTGTATCCCAGAGAATTCAGTAACCGTATTGCATAAGCCAGATGTTCCAGAAGTTTGTGCTTGCTGTCCGCTTGGATCAGGCAGTCATCCAAATAAGGATAAATTTGTATCCCTTGAAGTCTTACTGATGCCAGGCATTTCGTGAATACTCTGGGCACAGTAGATAAGCCAAAGGGCAATGCAGAGAATTGATAGTGGATTGAACCTGCAAGAAATCTGAGGTATCTTCTGCAGCTTTGTCTGTCATCGGTCTGAGGCAAGAAAAGTTTCCCCAACGGGGTACTTAGCTTTAAAGAAGACTTCGGTTTCCAATTTTTTTTTAATTCCAGGAGAGCTGCGACCGGGCACCTGCTCTGCTGCTGCTTCACCGCACCGCGCGGGTAAAAGACTGAAGAGTATGGCGTCGGCTGTGTCTTATATACCCCTGTCACACTGACATCAGGAAAGAAAGCGACAACAACCAACGCCAGACCAAGACTTTGGAATTCGGCCGACTGAGGGACCGTCTGACGGCAGAGAACCCATATGTGATTACTGCAGCTGTATGCACAATGAACATCTTCTGGGATTTCCACCTTCAGGGAGGCAGACATCCATCTCAACTTCTAGTTTTACCTTCCTACTGGCTTGTATGACCCTTCCCACTGAGACACAAAGACATCTGAGATATAAGCAACAACCAACGTCATCTTTCTTCCCCTGGATGAGCAAGGGGTTTGTCCTAAGCACCAGAGCATTAAGAGTGCTAGGGAAATCATCCTCAGGGGACAATGACCTAACAAGTTCAAAAGAAGGGTGGCTGGTGGGTGAAGACAGTGAATGTGGACAAGCTGAATAGGGTACCCACCCAAACTCTAGGATGTCCAAGCAAGAAAGTAGAGAGGCTGGAAGGGAATAGGGACTGCAACAGTGAACATAACTGAATTTCCAGAAAGTTCCTAAAGCAACTATACTATGTTTGTGGTAGTAATCTATGTTGCAATCACTTTTGGGAAGACTCCCAGAGTATGAAGACAGAGGTGGCTGGTTCTAAACAGGTTACTAGGACTTCACACCTGGAGGCTGGCTGCAAAACCTAAACTGTAATGCATGTAAAAGGTATAAACAGAAGACCAGATTGCTACTTTTAGAATGGATTGCATACCAAGGATTGGGTACAAACCCCCTTGAGGGGAGATGTGTAGCTGCAGCAACTCTAGTGGAGAGGGCCTTGACACAGTCTAGCACATGTTTTCCATAGAATGAGAAGCCAAAGCAAATACAGCAAGCAAGACATTATAACAAGGTTTGTTAAAGAAAAGGCTTTTCTCCATCGTCTCTTGTAAAGGAACCGAAGAGTTGCTATGATTTTCAGACTTCTTTAGCTCTGTCCAAAGAAAATTTCAGTGGTCTATGCACACCCAAAGAATGCAAAATTCTTTCCCTTTGTTTTGGGCCTCTGAGAAGAAATCAGGAAGGTAAACATCCTGATGTCACCACCTTATGCATGAGGGTAAGGTACTAGTTTAGGGGGACCTTGTCTTTGGGAAAAAAATCAAAAATGGCTTCTGGCACATTAAGATTAGTAACTCATTCTTCTAGTGGAACTGACAGCCACAAGAAATATTGCCATCCAGAAAACACACTTAAAGGGCAGGGGTAGCAGCTGGGTCAGTGTGTGTTAGTGTGAATTTGTGTAATACACAGTTTATGTTCCATGTGGACTAATGTCCCTTTTGGGTGGTCTGAAGTGCAGTACCCTCTTTAGGAATGGCTTACTGGTAACAGATCATAAAGGGGGTCTAGAAGCAGACAAGATAACAGGACTAAAACAAGCACATTTAAAGAGGTATAAGGTATAAATCTCTCATTCTTCCTTTGCCATGTGAATTTCCCTATGTCTGACTTCCTATCCCCTCACCCCACATAATATTTGGCATATCCTCTGAGAACGTGAATGGACAGGTTTAGTGCTAAATCATACAAGCTTTCAGACTCAACAAGTATTCAGGTTGGAATACAGTGCAGAACTTTTCCTGAGTCAACAGATCTACTCACAGAGGCAAAAAAATACTTTCTGACCTTGCCAGACTCAGCAGGAGGGAGAAAGTAGAATTGTACAAGTAAACTCTCCATAACAGTAGATATCTGAATGATCACTGCTGCACTAGCCTAGGCAATATGGATTTTAACATCTGGCCAGGTTCCAAAGCTTTAGGACACCTTCCACATGACCAAATTATTGGTTAGCTCAAGCTGAGCTGATTAAAAGTCAGGTTTGGGTTCAAGTCCTTCAAAGCTTTCATGCTAACAGAGAGGGAGGCTAAAGCCCCGAGGAAGACAATGTTAGGAATGTCTACACCTTGGCATAAAAAACATAAAAATAAGGGAATAGTGAGAGGAAGCGGCTACTGCAGCAGTGATCATTTGAACATCTACTGTTACACTAACTTTAATTACACAACAGTACTATGTTCTCCAGAGGAGAATGGTCTCTAGAATACAACCCTTTCAAACAGATGAAGCAAGGGCCCAGGTAGAATTAGCTTTGACCCTGCCTAAACAGTTTTGATTTGGTGGGTATAACAAAAGATAATATGAAACAACGATTTGGGAATAGTCTGCTTTAACACAGATTGTCCTTTTTTTCTTACGTAAATAAGAAAAGAAAACTTATAAGAAGTTCTGAAATATTTTGTTCCGTCAAAACAGTACCAGAGTTGTTCATGGACACCTAAAAGTAAGCAGCATCCTTTCTCCCTTATTTTAGGTTCTAAAACAATGAGTAACAAGGTCACACAGACAATCCCATTAGTAAAAACTAAAAGAAAAGTCTATCCAAGCTAGACTTTCACTGTGTGCTTCCTTAAAACCTCTTGCATTAGAGGTAACATGGGATATATGCAAATGACCCCTTAAGGACTTCAGGCATTTCAGCTATATGGCAATTCTGAATGTCCATGACTTTTTCCCTTTTTAAATCTGTTATGGACAAATTCAAGCCAATAAAGCCAACCCCCATTAGGAGTGGACATGCATGTTTTGGCCTTATGGCCTCGTCAGCACAGCATAAGTTACTTCTAATGCAAGAAGTTTTCAGGAATCACACAGTGAAAAGTCTAGCTTGGCTAGATTTTTCTTTTAGTTTTTACTGACTGGTTTGTCTGTGTGACTTTGTCACTCATTGTTTTAGTTTGTTCGTTGGGATACTTTGCAGACACCCTAATGGTTATGGACATCCGCTGGATATGAGAATCCTGTGTTTCCAAATGTTAGCCAAACATTCCACTTACACTTCCAGGGAATGTGAAGTAAACAGGCTGTAGACACTGCCATGGCCCAGACAGAATCAACTCTGGGCTTGGCAACTAAGGATTTATTATAGAGTGAATAGACAAATGAAGAGCAGTCTGATAACAGTTTAGATAGTGAAATTTTGGATACTCTCTTAACAGGTTTATCTGGGGCAAAGTATATGAACTGTTCATCCTTCCTGAAGGACACTGTTCTATGAAGATAGAAACAAAATTGCCTGTGAACAACTAAAGTATGTAGAAGGTATCTGCCTTTGTTTTCATAGTTAGAAAAAATACTGGTTAGCGAATGGGTTGGGAGAAGTTAGTCACAGAATCTACCTATGAAATAAATGAGTTATTAGTTCTTAAGGTAAGCCTATACTTGTGAAAAACAATATATAGGGGAGATGCAGAAGATAAGGTGTGATGTTCTTACAGCCTTCTGACTGAGGTGACAGCAACAAAGAAAATAATTTTCCAGGACAAGAATTTTAGTTCCACAGCCATAAGTTACTTCTAATGCAAGGTTTGAATGAGGGCTTGGAAAGGGCTTCTAAATTGAAATTCAAATCTCAAGGTGGTACCAAATCCTTAAATGGAGTTCATAAAAAGAAAAGCCTTTGATGAAACCTTTACATAACCTGTGTGAAGTTAGTGAACTATCCTTGAAAACAACATGGAAAGAAGAGATCACTGCCAAATGATGGAAAAGGGCCCGATGAAACTCTGGTTCTGTGGACCACATTGACCTCTGGACCTGCATCCATTAAAGGGACTGCCTCTACCACATAATTCTGTCAAACTGACATCCAGACTTTTGGAAGCAAAGTGAACAAAGACCTTTTTAGTTACTATTTAAGGGTCATTGGGGGTCCTTGAACTTAACTCCCACTGCAGAGTCTTGCATCTTGCTCATTCTTCTGCATTTTCTGTTTCACCATAGATATGAAGAGGGCAGTGCCTTTGAAGGGAGCAGCAGTGATGGATGCCTCAAAGTTGCTTGCAAAAACAGCAACCAGGAATAGCATATTATTGGGATGCCTGCTTCAGCTGTTTAGTCTGCATCATTACACATTAGGCACACGGAGAGGCTGGAAATAGAGGACATGGTCAACAGAGTAGCCTGAAGTTTTTTCTGCAACTCAAGAGATAGGAGATTCCTCAGAAAGCTAATGCTTGTTGAGCAAGATCGCTCTGGAAACTCATCATGTGGGTGCAGTTTAAAGCTCAAACAACTAAGAAGCCTGAAGCATATGCCCACCCTCCCTAAGTCTATCCATTGCCTGAGACTTCTTGTTGGGTGGACAGACACACAGGAAGAGTTCTCTGACAACTCTTTCTTACTGTCTTGCCACTATAACTATGGAGTCTACAGTGGGTATTTTGGACCAATGTGGCTTGCCTTTTGATGGAATGGAGGATCTTTTTTCCCTGGACTGCCTCCATACCCATCAACCTCAACACAAGAAATCTGGACAAACACGAAAATAATTGGGGGACAAAGGCCCAAAAATAGGGGCAGATTTTAAATATTGCTCATATAAACTTAGAAGGTTGAGAGAATAAAAGGTCTTATGTTAGTATGTATTTTCTCAAAGATATGAAGTTTGAAACTCAAATGTCAGTCATTATTTAGTGACTTCAGTCATCAATGATGTACCAGAAAACCCACACATTTTACAAGGAACAAACCAAAAACAAGACACAAAAATCTAGACATTCTGCAAAAATCTGCAGAGTTGAGAGCTATGATTGCCTGATAGGTGTCATGTTCCTGCTACGACTTCCAAACCACCAACTGGTGACGCAGACCACTCAAGAAGTTGACTGAGTTGTTCAGTACACCTCAAACAATACCAACACATCCTGAGAGGGAGGTTTTGTGGGTCACAATCTCTTCTGATGCAGGAATTCCAGGATATCTTTGAAAGAAGCATCCCCCCTAGAGGGGTTTGTAGGGATCCCTCTTTACCCTCACAGTCAGTATCTGATGTAACTGGCTGACGGGGCAGTTAATGCATTTACTCTCACACATCCTCAGGGGATGAAGCTCGAGTCCTCGAACCCTTTCAAAAAAAAAAAAAGGGGCAACAGATGAAGCAAGGGCCCAAGGAGAATGAGCTTTGACCCTGCCTGAACAGCTTTAATTTGGTGGGTATAACAAAAGGTCTGCACTAAGGCAAAAAGTTTGGGGTTGACAGAATGACTGTGACCCATGGATGGCTTTGCAGAAACACGACACTGACTGTGGCCAAGGGATGGAACAGTTCCCAGTGGAACTTGTGAATCCTCCCTTTAGGGAGGAGAAATCATCCCCCTACACTCAGTTGGCCCATCTTTAGCAGATCTAAAGCAGCCACTCCTGTTGCCAGATCAAACTCACTCACTGAGGAGTGAGACAATAACAAGAGGCATCTGTGAACCCACCATGGAAGACCATACCAGTGCAGGGATTGGACCAGAAGAATCAAAAGTAGATGTCTCCAAAGTAACCAACAGAGGTGCCTTCAAACTCAGGAAATGGATCTGGAAAGGCAGGAATCGACAGAGTCAGATCCAACAATCCTACAGCCAACAAAACTTGTAACAAGGGTCTCTGAGCCACAAGATCCAGGTGGAAAGAGTGTTCTGAGATGACCAGAGAGCAGAACCAAGGATTAGACTGGTGATGGCAGCTGAAAAAGAGTAAAGTAGGCAGACTCTATCGGCTTCAGAGCTGAAAGGGTAGGTATGTCCCCCATCTCAATCTAGGTGTTAAGTAAAATCTGCAAAAGAAAATCCAGAGATACTTCAGAAGTGCTTCTATAGCATCTGAAAGATTTGGTTGACAGAGCTGAGGAAGGTCTCAAAGGAAGGTACTCCATTCTATCAGAAAATTTATTTCTAGTTGTTAACCGTGGTAGAGCACTGATTAATACTGACCAATTTCAGACTAAGCCCAGGGAAATTCAAAACATTTCACGAACAAACAATACAGAAATATAAGCAATAACAGTAGTTCAGACTAGTTACCTAGAGGTTGTTCTTCTTTTGGCTTTTCCCAGTTAGGGGTTGCCACAGCGGAACTCTGGTCCGCTAATGATTGTCAGTAGATTTTTACGGTGCAGAGGTGCCAGCTTGACGCCCAACCTGCAACGAAGGCACACCCTACGCATGTCTTTCACATGCCACTCGACTGTGGGGAGGACATGCAGACTCCACACAGAAGGCGCTACAGCCGAAAATCGAACGGGAGAACCTCTTGCTGTGAGGCGACAACACTACCGCTGCACCACCGCGGCTCTCAGACTAGTTACCTAGAGGAAAAAACTGTACATACACATTTGGAAAAACTGTATATACACATTCTGGCAAACAAGCATAGTGCTGTATTTCTTGGAGAACATTGTACTGTAATACGTTGTTCAATCTCTGGTAGTGTACGTCTGGGTTTGACAGGCATGCTCCTTCGGTCCTAGGAGTCTTCTGAAATGGAGCTGGAAGTGATATATCGCTCTGACTTCTCTTTGAATCAGTCTTTTATTTTAGATGCTTTTTCAGATGACTTTTTAGGTCTTTGAGTCTCTAGATCTGAAAGAAGCAGCTCTTTAACAATAAGCTTATTCTGGCAGTCCCCTAATGTCCTAGGTCCAAAGGCAGCACAAATGTCACACGATGCCAATAAATGCGACACCCCCAGACACATCACACAAAGATCATGGAGATTCTGCAGAGGGATCCTATAGCCATACTTTATAAATTTTTTAAAACTGGTAGACTCTTCTATGTCAAGATAGTCTAAAGATAAACACAAAGAAATAGTAGAGAACACTTTTAACACTAAGTACATAAAAAGCTTAAATACTGTACACTTCAGTAGCATTGTGTAGTACTATTGTTAAAGGTACTAACAGGAATTAGCACAAAGAATATCCAGCTAAATTATATTAATCTTAAATTCTAAAACTCTAAATCTAACAAATATTCAAAGATCTAAATCTGCATAAAGACTTAAGTACTACAACATCAACTATGCTAATGGTGGGAAGGAAGGTGATGAACACTAGAGAGAGAAAGGCTCAACTGACAGAAAAATTTGACAAGTATTAAAATCTTAAAATATTATGAAAAAGGCAGCATAACTATCTAAAAGACCAATTAGAGAAAAATCGAATATTTTATGCTGCTACTACTCTGAAGGTGGCAAATGAGATCAGAGTCAGTAGCAGGGTAGAAAGGCATTATAGAAAGGAAAGATTCTGAAGGGCTCGAGGCTGGAGCACTAAATTTGCCAGATTAGAGCGGTTGTTAAGAGGACACTCATTGGATTGGATGAACTGAATAAACAGGATCTCAGTAATACATGTAGAGAGAGATGTATTTTTTCCTGTGGAAGAAAAGTGCTCTGAAATTAGATGACCCACAAACAGCCCAGGAAAACAATCCTGTGAAAATTAGTCAGACAAGACATCTGTCAATTCTCCTGGAATCCCAGTCTGAGAAGGAGATTCCTTACCCAAGTGAGAGATTCCAGATACCTTGAAAACTGCTCTGCAAAAAATGGTAAATCACCTAAATAAGGAAAAATGTGAACGCCTTGCAGTCTGCAGTAGGCTCTCAAAGGAGCCAGACATTTTGTAAATGCTGTTATAACAGTGGATAGATGAAAGGGTTATGCAGAGAAACTGATGAATCTACCTAGATTAAACATAGAAACTTCTGAAATGTGGATCCAGGAATGTGAAGATATGCAGCATTTAAACGCAAGGTTACCAGAAAATACAAATGGAAAACAAGGGATAACAAAAAGAGAAGAGATAACATTTACAACTTGGAATCAGAAGCATTTTTAAATACAACCCTTCTCCCTAAATGAGGAACAGGGAGAGCTTAGTGACCTTTTAACACCCTGAGAGAACCAATGCTCCATGACAGCAGGGAAGAAAACAGTGAAGTCTGACAAGTGAGAGGTGAAATACTTCCACTGACAAATCCAAACTCGACAAATTTATGGTCTACCAGAGTGGGAGAGGGAAGTCTTGTAAACAGTCATACAGACACAGACTGTCCTAAGTTTTGCTGCATCAGTTTAATTTACCTTTAAAGAAGGTAGTAGGAGGGGCATTAAATCCCTTAACCAGCTAAGGAAGGCCGAAAAATAGAGATCCTAAGAAACAGCATACTTAACCTATCACAAAGATCTCTACAACAGGCTGTCCAAAACTAACTCTCTTTTAAAGGGAGCATTCAAAATTTCATTTTTGACAATGTGGGAGGTTTGGAGAACGCAGCCAGGCAACTCTACTCATAACAGTTCCTTTGACAGTTGCCCTACAAGGGTGTCAGCAGAATCTTAAGAAGCAACCAAGTAAGATATATTGGAGTTCTCTTCAGAAGAGGAAACAGATACCAAAAACATTCCTCATATTCTCACAAGAGGAAAAGCATAAACTTCAACATACGAGCTTGACAGCTACCAAAAACAAGTGTTGCAGAAGAATATTTTTTTCCCAATTCTATCAGAAGCTTTTCCATCCTTGTCAGAAGGAGAAGGATCAATATTAACATAGCATTAAAACAGCAACTGGAATAAGCAAAACTGTAGGGTCTGATGTGGGATGAGAGTATAAAAATTGCGTCTGCAAACTACAACAAAAAACATCCTCCAAAGCAGAAAGAGGAGGAGGAAAAGGAGTATGGAAATTCCAACTGAAACAAAACATGCTTCCTGAGGGACTAAGAAACATCTCTATCCCACTGAAATAGATTCATTCTGGAAACAGTTTCAGAGAAAGAAAATCATTCAAAGGGACTGGCTGAAGCCACTCTCCTCAGAATCTGATCAGAAATCTCTGGAGACAAAACAAAATCTGTCCCTTCAAACTCACTTTGAATTAGTCTCTTAAAACTCTTCAGAAAATGAAAAAAAACTTTTATCTTTTACCCAAAACAGACATACAGGAAGCGTCAAGAGTCTGAACTAAATTCTGAGCCAAGCCAATTGCCCAGAGAAACTGAAACAGGAAAAGACACATGTTTAAGTTTTGTTTAATTTTGACAGGTATTTCTGAAGAAATAGACTCATGTTTGCCAGGAACACCCCACCCCCAGGATGGGCACAGCCTTCGGGCTAGGTACAAAGGCATTCTCTGTACGTTCTCCCAGGACAACCAAGAGTCTCTCTCCCTTGCCTGACAACAGCACTCCAACACCCGTGGAGGATGTCTCTAACCTCTGGTCTACAGTGGCTGTTGGGACAGCACCAGCAGGAGCCAGGGGGGAAAAATGAGTGGTTAGAGACCCAGTTTTGGTCACAGCTGCACCCATCTGTGGCTAGAGAACTTTAGCAGGCTGCTATGGTGACAAATGCTGTACAGCAATTTTCTTCTTTTTGTGGCTGGTAGAAGGAAGTACGTACAGTTGTATTACACTAACCACAACTGTATTGCAGTACTGATTCTTGGGTCTTCTTGCCATGCATACACCCACGATCAGCCCGATTCGCACAGTCTTTACATTATCCTTAGCCAATGAATGGTCGAGGACAGACATCTGGATGTCAGGGTATAACAGAGGCATCTGTCGGTACCATCTTCAGGTCTTTTCTAGGCTGTGATAATCAGTCTTATGGTCAAGGACAACACAACACTTCTAGGTGCCTAAGTTTTGAGACAAATAAAAGAACAAACCAATAATGACTAGAAGTGTGAGGTCACTCTCCCAGCCTTGGGGACCCAGCAAATGGAGGTGCAGGAGGGTGGGAATTAGCACTTCAACACTGTTCTACTTGAACCCCTACAGCTAGAGTAAGTCTAGCACAGCTGTACCATGTTCTTTGTAGTCAAATGTTGCAGTATTGACTCTTCAGAGGACTCTCAAAGCTACAGGTTGGGAGGCTGTCTGTCTGGTTGTCCCTGAACAGCATGTTCTACAGGATAATAGCAGCATAACCTGTGCTAGCCCTGGATGCAGTGTCTAAATGGTAATGCTTGGTAAAGGTGTGGACAGAAGACTAGGTGGCTGCCTCCAAGATGGCCTGAGTAGAAACCTGTTTTATGAAGACAGTGGTGGAAGCCCTCTGTCTTGTGAAGTGTGCTATGGCAGACTCCAGTAATGGTTTTCCATGAGTAGCATTGTAGAAGGTAATAAAACTGGCTATCCGTTTTGAAATGGTCTCTTTGGAGACAGGTGTACTTTATTTCCCCTTCTGCAAAGGCCACTAAAAGCTGCTCTGCTCTATTTAGGAACTTTGTTTTGTTACAGTTAATATCTCATCTTGGTGCTCATACACAGACTATAGGATTTGTTTAGCTTTATTCTTTGGGTTAAGAAAGACCACTGACAGGTATATAGCTTGACACAAGGACAATTCTGATACTACCTTGGGCATGAACTGTTTCTGAGGGTAACTACTGCTGTGAAAAACAAAGGGTTCTTTGCACATCAGGGCATAGAGTCCTGAGACCTTCCTGGCTGAGGTGATTGTATTCAGTAGGGTGGTCTTCTAGGTGAGCATCATCTAAACATTAGAACCTAGTGGCACAAAAGGTGGCAGGATAAGTCTTCCCAAAACATAGTTCAGGTCCCAAGAGGAAACAGGGTTTCTCCTGGGTGGTCTTAGGTGTACAACCCCTTTTAGGAGTCATTTCAGATGGGGGTCAGAATACACGGGGGGCAGGCAGAGATGGCAGAAGCATACATCTTAATACTAGAATAAGAAAGGTCCTGGTCAAATAATCCTAACATAAGAAGCATGTCAGCATGATGTGGCATTACACTTTTGGGCTGGCACCAAACAGAACACTTGGATAAGTATGGTCTTCTGTTTTTTTTCTTCTCTCAAGATGGACAGCACTTTAGTAGAGTGAATTGCATGGTTTGAGATAAAATCCAATCCTCCCTGCTGTTAGTCTGTGTTCAGCTGTGGATGAAATGAAATACCCCTTTAATTGGGGAGCATATCTATCATAAGGGGTAAAGTCTGGTGCCTCCCCTTGCTGAGTATCAACAGAAGATCCTGTCTGGTGGACCTCAGCCATTAACAAATTGCATAACAAAAGAAGGAAGCTACTGCACGACAGAGCAAAATCCCATAAAGGGAGGACATCTCTGATCAACATTAGCAGAAAACTACGTTCTCTCATAAAAACATCCAAGGCCAACTTTGAGAGAAAAATCGCTAAGGACACTAAAGATATCCACAAAGCCTTCTTCAGCTATGTTAGAAACCTGGGCGGAAACTCTCAGATATGCTCAGAGTTAGTTCACAACAACAAAAAATACAGTGAACCCACAGATATTGCCAACATTCCGGCTGACAGGTTCAGTGCAAATTTCTCCCCTCCCTCACCCCCAAAAGAAGAAATACTTATCCCAGCTGAATGTAATCTCCCTGTCATCTCAGATGTCCAAGTGAGAACCGCCCTCAACAAAGCTAAAAACACAGCATCAATGGGACCTGACGGTATCCCGGGTTGCGTGCTACGTGAACTCCAAGAGGAGCTGAACCCGCACATAAAAATGCTATTTAACCTTAGCCTTACTACAGGATATGTACCTGAACACTGGCGTACGGCAACAGTGGTCCCACTCCACAAAGGGGGTACCTCTACAGACCCTGGGAACTACCGCCCCATAAGCTTAACCAGCCTGGTCTGCAAAGCTATGGAAAGAATCATTATGGAACTCATAAACAGAGACATAGGGGACCTACAGACACTTGACCCCACCCAGTTCGGCTTTGTAAAGGGCAGATCCTACCTTTTGAACCTGGTTGACTTTTTTGAAACAGTCACTAGAGCCATTGATGAGGGCAAAGCAGTCCATACAGCCTACCTGGACTTGGCTAAGGCTTTCGACACAATACCCCACTCAGGCATCATAGATAAGCTCAACAGCTTAAACGTAAACCCTTATGTCACTAGATGGGTTGCAAACTGGCTAAAGGACAGAACCCATAAAGTTAAAATCGCTGGAGCAATGTCAGACTCAAAGCCAGTCACAAGTGGTGCCCCACAGGGATCTGTCCTGGGACCCCTCTTGTTCGGCATTTATTTCTCAGATGTTAAAGCAAACATGGGAGGGTTGTGGCTGACAAAGTTCGCAGATGACTGCAAACTAGGGCCATAGTCGATACACCAGCGGACACATACATCCTACAAAAGGCCTCACAGAAGCGGACAACTGGTGCCGGAGTCACGGCCTTAAACTAAATGCCAAAAATGTATAGTCATCCCTTTGGGAAAAACAAAGTACCCACAAATTATCACATAGACAGCAACCCACTGAGTATGGAAAAAGTAATCAGAGACCTAGGGACCCAAGTCGACAGCGACCTCTCATTTGACACCCACGTTGCCAAAGTGGTTAGAAAAACATTCTACCTTGCACACCTCATCATGAAGGGATTCACATCCAGATCCAAGGATGTCATTGTACTCCTATACTACTCCCTCATCAGACCCATGATTGAGTACAATGCCCCATCTGGTATGTACCTCACCCGGCATTTGCAACAGCTGGAGAGACCACAAAAGTACCTCACCAAGAGGATCAAGGGTCTTCAACATATGTCTTATTCTGCCAGACTAAAGAAACTCCAGCTCTATTCAGTAGCATACCGCCTGCTCAGAGGTGATCTCTGCCTGACGTACAAGGCCATGTCCAATCAGGATCTGATGGACATGCTCCACCTCAAAAAATCCAAATCCATCAGGACCACGAGAGCTAAAGACTTAAACCTCGGCACAAGTATAAATAGGACATGCTGGAGGGATAGATTCATAACCCAGAGGCTTCCCATGCTTTGGAACAGGATCCCAGTTCATGTTAGGCAGAGCCCCTCACTGACTCTCTTCAAGAGAAATCTTGATGAGTGGATGGGAGATCGTAAGTTTACCCCAGGGGTCACATCTGTGTCACTGCTAGACAGGGGCACAGTAAACTAATTCTATTATATAAGGGGACCTTCATTGTGTCACTACTAGACAGAGGCACAGCATTCTAAATCTATTCTGTGCATTTTTGTACCATTTCATGGGGTGGCGAAAGCCACATCACTATGGCTAGGCTTACAAATGCCCCAGGGCAGATAGCCTAGTACTAAACTATGAAACTATGAAACCAGTGCTGCTTTGGCCAGAAGGGGGCTGCGAGTATCATGCTTGGCCTGCCTGATCTCTCTTTTACTAGTTTCCTGGGGATCAAAGGCAATGGCAGAAAGGGATACAGGAAGAGGTCTGTCCACTAGAAGGAGATGTCTGTATTTCCTACTGATCACAACAGTAGATGTCCTACTGATTACTGTTACAGTATATTCCTAACACATGCATTATCACCACTGTTGTTGGGCCAGGATACAAATGTTTTACCTTCCCAGTACTGTACACCTGATGTGTGACCTCAGCTTGCAAATGTAGGGATAAATAGGTGGACATAAGAGCATGATTCCTCAGACCATCTCCAAATCAGCACCTGAGGCAGAAAAGTGGACACCTAAGAGGGACAGTATGAAGTGGTAAGAAAGCTCCCTTCAGTTCTAGGTGTTTCACATAGGACAGGAACTGAAGGAGAAAGACTGAGCAAGGAGAAAATAAAAGTATAGAGGAGAAGAATACTACAGCAGTGATCAGCAGAACATCTCCTATCATGGTAATTTCTTACACAACTGTATTATGTTCTTACTAAAATCAATGCTGTAGCATTCTTAACTCATGGATGATTCTTAGAGCTAAAGGTAAAGTAAGAGGCCAGACAGGACTGACCAGCAAAGGCTCTGAACCTTGAAAAGGCATCTATCCTCCAGTGTTTAGTGAAAGTGTGTACAGAGGAGATGGGGTTTGAATAATGGTTAAATTGTTTATTTCAAAGTCACAAATACAGGGGTTGATTTCCACCTTGGGGAAACTAGCTAGGCTTAAGATGGCCAACAAGGGCAGCTAGCCTTGTACTTCCCTACGAACCTATAAGATAACCAAGTGGCAACCTTCAGTATGAACCTGACATCCACGTCTTTGTAGAAAGCTCCAGAGGCTGCAACTGCTCTTGTAGAGTGAACTTTGAGGTGTTGAGGGCAAGGATTTTCCATGTGGAGAGTAACAATGAGATGGCCTTAGATTCAGTTTGTAATGGCTTGTTTCGATATTGGTCAGCCTGGTTTAGAATCCATGAAAAGAAACAGCTGATCAGATTTCTGAAGGGATTTTGTTTTGTCCAGATAGAATCTTACCTCAGTGAATGTCCAGAAAATGTACCCCCCCCCCCCCCGGATTCTGTGGGTTGGAAAAGAAGGTAGGTAGGTATACATCCTGATGGAGAGACTACTCATTCACTACATTAGGCAAGGGTGAAGGATTAGTCCTGAGGGTCATGCTATCTTAGTGAAAAATAAGAAAGGGAGGAAGGGCCATGACTGCCTGAAGCCCTGAAACTTTCCTAACTGAAGAAAGGGTCAGATGTAAGTGCTGAATCTGAGGTTTGCTGATGTTGCTGGTTCAAAAGGAAGTAAGGTAATCTTCTCTAGCACAAAGATGATATCCCAAGTAGGGGTAATGGGCTTTTAAGGTGGTCTAAGATTCAGGAACCCTTCAAGGAAAAACTTGACCTGAGATCTGAATGTAACTGAGGGAAATGAGAGGTAAGCAAGTGGACATGCCTAACAGGTGGGCATTGATAAAGAAGTAAACCAGACTTGTATGCAAGAGTTCACACAGATATTTCATAATGGAAGGTGACTCTTGACTGATTGGGGGTCCTGCCCATTCCATTGGTGCCAATATGAGAATCTCTTATATTTGTCTACATAAGGTGGGTCTATGGGCTTTTTGGAGAACCTTAAAATCCTCAGAAAAATGGTGCCTGTAAGGAATCAGGACTCTATCATCCACAGAGAGTTAGGTGTGGGGATGAAATATTGAGGTGAAGAAGTAAACCCTTCTGATCTGTGATAAGATCTGCTTGGTGTGGCAGCCTGAAGTACCTGCCCCTGGCTAGAACAAAAACAGGGTACCAATGCTGTCTTGGCCAAAATCACTAGCAACAGTTTTTTGTTTCTTTTTGGGTCTTTAGAAGAACTCTTGGAATAAATGGTACTGAAGGGAAAGCATGGAGGAACTTCCCTGTCCACTGAAAAGCGAAAGCATCTGTCCTGCAATCTGAAGCAAGGGTCCCTGTTGCAAAACAGTGGAAACTGTTTGTTGGCCACAGTGAAAGAAGACCTGGAAAACCTGTATGTCTGTCTGTTCAAGGTCCATTCATGAGGGCCTTCCAAGAACTTGCTTAAACAGTCTGCCAAAACATTATCCTAGGACGGGATGTGTGTGTCAGTGAGCCACATGTTTTTTTTTTTTTTTTCTGGATGGCAAGTTCCCAGGCTTTCTGTGCCAATCTGCATAATTTGTAAGATCTGGTCTCTTTGCTTATGTACCACATTACAGTTGCATTGTCTGTGAACACTTGTATAGTACCTGGTTTCCACTAATGTGAAAAGACCTGGAGGGCTTGGATGAGGGCCCTCATTTCCTTCAGGTTGAAGTGTTCTTTTAGTAGCACTGACTGCCATCCGCCCTGTACTCAGATGTCTGTCCAGGCCCTGCAAGCCTTGTCTGAGGCACCGGTGTGCATTTCCTTAACTGGGGTTAAAGGAGTGAAGTGGAAACCCCCGGGATGAGTTTCACCTGATCCTTCTAACATAAGAGTTTCTGTCGGAGACGCAGTAAATGGGGAATCACTGTGACCAAAGGGTGTGAAAACAGAGACTGAACTATTCTAATTTACCATTGGATTTTCCTCATATGCAGTCTGGCTAGAGTGAGCATTAGAACTGTAGCTGCCATGACCCTCAAAGTCCTTAGGATCTTCCTGGTTGAGGGAGGCAAGGATATGAGAAGTAGTCTGTAAGACTCTGCACCTTCTCGAGTTAAAACTCATTACAGCCAAGTGCGTCTCCAGGCATTTCTACAGTTACCTCCTACTGTGCCTCTAGGCATCAAATTTTGCTTGTTCATATTTACATTAATAACTCCAAAACCACACTACATACAATGTAACTGAATATTTTAACTTGAAGCATACATGATGGCAAACACATTTGCAATGATATTTGATCTATGTCAATGTGTACTGGTTAGAAATGTAAGGTGATAACTTCATTTTTTAAAGTCTCAAGCTTCAGCCACAGGGAGTTAAAAGTACACACTCAAAAAGAGTTGTACTGTAGGGAATGCGTTAAGCAGGTCTGCATTCTTTTTGCCTCTAGTCTGCAGCCCAGAATAAAATAGGTCCTAAGATGGCTGTAGGAAGATTCTTTGTAGTTGATTGTGAACCTCCAACTGAAATAGGAAGGTAAACTGGAGATGCTGCTTGAGAATTTCTGGTGCAGTAAACTGGATTAACAGATCCTCTAATTTCGGAAAACAAATGAATTCCCTGGGTTTGTTAGGAGACGATTACTGGTGCCAGAGACTTTGTGAAAATTCTTGGGGCTGTGGAAAGCCCAATCAGCGAGGCAGTAAACCAATAGTGAGATGAGCCAGTACAAAAGCCTGCAGAATCTCCTGCAAGGGGTCCAAATTGGTTTATGGAGGTAAGTATATTCAGAGCTAGGAATACTAAAACACCTGGGGCACAATGAAAGGTAGGAAAGTGTGCAAGGTGAGCATTTCAAAAATGATCACTTTTAAGATGGTGTTTAGTTAGGAGAGATCCAGTATGGGTCACCACTGCTTTTCTTTCCTTGGCACTAGGAAAAATCTGGAGTAAAACCCCTTTGCCACAAATTCTTCTGACACCGGCACAATTGTGCCTTGTGCCTGTAAAACAGGTGGGAGCAGATTAGTCTGACTGCATGGAGATGGGGGATACGCCATTTAGAGGGGGAATCTGTATCCAGAGCATGGGATAACCATTTTTTATGATAGACACTCCCCATTTGTCTGTAGTAATCTTTTCCCAGGTGGAGAAAGATTGCATCAACATTTTTGAGAGGAGCAAGGAAGAACTGGGGGTGAGGGTGAAAGGAGATTGAAGATCGTCCCAGTGATTTGTCCCCAAAGGAAGGCCTCTCAGATGAGGCATCCCTCTGTGGTTTACCTGGTAATCTCTTTCAAGGAGTCTTCCTGTGTTTCTGTCTAAGCCTAGGGTCCCTTCTGATAAAAGGGATAGGTTTGGCTGGGTAATTCTGTGGTACCTAGGTACAGAGGTTAACAGAAGCTGCCTGCAGTCTTTTGTGGTTTACCCTGCTTCTGAAGGGTTTTGAAAACGTAACAGCTTGGGGGCTAAACAACAGATCCTTGTCTAAAGGACAGTCCACTATGTTTGCTTTCAAATCCTTAGGAACAGGCTGGCTATGTAACTATGCATACCTGTGGATTACAGAGTCTGTACCAGCTGCTCTGGACAAGGCCTTGACAGCATCATAACTGCATTTAATGCTGTGTCTGACCACTTGTGTAGCCTGATCAAGTAAGGATAAAAAGAAGTTATGTACTTACCATAATGTTTCATCTGTGTTGTCCATTTTTATTCCTCAACTGATGGGTTCGGATCCAAGCCCCCGGATTCAACTCAGCCATTGTAAAAGCTTGTGGCAACCTTGAACTTGAGTTTCTCCTTTACCCAGAATGCACCATCCCCATTACCTCAGATCCTGTTTGCAGATTATAGCAAAAAACTAACACTTTACTCATAGAAAAAAAGCTTTTAAGCAGAAATATTGTAGATAATGGAAGCACAAAGCTATACCTGGACTCATAAAAAGGCAAAGAAAAGACCCCAAGACTGGTTCTATCCATTCGCACTTCAGACAGCACTGGATGGGGGTTGGTGGGTTGAGAGTAGAGGAGGAATCAATTTTCATCCCGTCCTCAACTGATGGGGCAGAGTCCCCAGCTACTATAATCCCAAGGTACCCTTAAGAAAGGATATTCCTGAGCACCACTGAGCCAAATGATGCCCTTCTTCTAGAAACTAAGTCTAGCTTGTAATGAGAGATGAAGGTGTGAATGAAGCCCAAGTTGCTGCTGCAGAAATCATCCATGGAGTTTCTTGAATAAAAGGCCAAGGAAGCTGTTATCGATCTTGTAGAATGAGCATGCAATTGCTTAGTTAAAGGCAAATTCAATTTATCATAAATGAAAGAAGTGCAATTAGTGAGCCATTTGGCTAAGGAATCTCTAGACACTGGCTTGTCCAATTTCTTTTCCACAAAGGAAACAAATAACTGATCTGACTTTCTGAAGTCCTTTGTTCTGTACAAGTACAAACGCAATTGCCTATGCACATCTAGTGAATGTAACAGATATCCGCCTTTGTTTGTATAATCTGGGAAGAAAACTGGTAGGTTGCTACATTGGTTAATGTTGGATTCTGATATAACCTTGGGCAAAAAGGATGCATTAGTTTGTAATGTAAAAGCGACAATATAAAAAACTATCTTTATGAAAAATTAGGTATGGAGGTTTCACCGACAAAGCCTGAATTTCTGAAATTTGTCTAGCAGAGGTAATGGCCACCAAAAACCAAGTCTTCCAAGACAGAAATTTTAGATCACAAGTATTTGCAGGTTCAAAAGGCGGAAGGACCAAAGCTTGCAGTACCACAGTCGAGTCCCACGATGGAGTAGGATCTTTAACTGGGGGTCTCAACAGAAGTGTTCCTCATAGAAAGGTCTTACAAAGTTTATCTGAAGCAAGGGAAGAGCCATCAAATCCAACATGGAAACTGGAAATTGCTGCTAATTGAATTTTTACTGTGGAACAACTGGCCCCTTGATCAAATGCAGTAAACTCTCAGTTAACTGGAACTCAAGCAACTGACAAAAAAATATCAAAGAAATACAGCACAATTTTCATGTATTGCACTTTGTTTCCATCCACAGAAACATACCTTATCTTTTTAGAGTTTTAAAAAGGAAGATAGAAATAAATTCCCTCTCTCCCCAACCTGAGAACAAGTCAAACTAAACAAGTAATATAGGATACAATATTAGTCAGGCCTATTGTTAATAGTAACTCTCAAGCAACCAGAAACTGCAGTTATCCAGCATCTACCAATCTGCATGGGTGCCAATTAACTGACAGTTTACTGTAGCAACGACAAAAATTCCAGGATAGTATAAATTGGTGCATAAAATGGGTCCACATCATTTTGAAGTGCCCAATGCACAAATCTTTCCCATTTGTTAGCAAAAGTTTTCCTTGTAGATTGTTTGAGTGAAGATAATAGAATTCGGAAAACCGGGGAAGACAGCATATGTTGTCTGGCTATTGCTGGAAATGGAGAAACCAAGCAGTCAGCTTGAGCTTTGGAACATCTGGATGAACCATTTCTGTCGGGTGAGACAGGTCTGGAACTTGATCCAGAATCCCAGGTTGATGGAACAAATGAGGCCACAGGAAGGGAAACCAAATCTGTTCAGGCCAAAAGGGAGCAATGAGAATGACCTTGCTCTTCGACCTGGCAGCTCTCTGAAGGAATTTTGATATCAGAGGGATCAGGGGATAAGCATACAGTAACCTGGGGGGGGCTAACTGTGGAGAAGAGCATCCCTTGGTGACTCCCTTGTGAGGGAGATGAGGGAAAAGTAGCTGCTGCACTTGTTTAGGAGAGATACAAAAAGATCGCAGCAAGACTGGCCCCACTTGTGGAAAAATATCCACTACTTTCTGGTTGAGGGACCATTCGTGAGGTAACAAAATGCACTTGCTCAGTTTGTCTGCTAGCACGTTGGTCCTCCCCAGAATGTGCGCTGCTAAGAGAAAGTGGTTGGAAGAGATTGCCCATTGCCATACTCGTACTGCTTCTCAGCATAGGGGGTATGATCTGGTTCCTCCTTGTTTGCTGATGTACCAAACCACTGGAATATTGTCTGTTTGTATTACAATCATTCCAGATGGGGTAGCATACTGAAAGGCTTGCAATGCTAAAAAACACTGCTCTCAACTCCAGAATGTTGATATGCAAATTGGCCTCTTCAGGGAACCACATGCCTTGGACGGTCTTTCCCAGGTAATGCCCCCCCCCCCCCAAGCTGGGAAGCATCTGTGGTCACTATGGCCTTGGGCTGAGAAAGGACAGACAGCCTTGTAGCAGTTGTTCCGAATGGATCTACTACATCAGATCTTTTTTGCACAAGTTGGTGACTGGTACTGGGGTGGACAGAGGTAGCTGAGATATCGACCATTGAGATGCCAACATCCACTGAAGAATCCTCATGTGAAGTCTGGCCAGTGGAACAAGGGGTACCGCTGCCGCCATAGATCCTAGTGCTTGTAAGACCAGACGCTTGGGGACTGTGGTACTGCAAAATATCTTGCTGACTTGTGATTTTACAGTTTAAACTTTGGAAAGGGGAAAAGAAGCTAGTGTAAACCTTGTGCCGAGTAGTGGCCCTATGAACGTTTGAGATGGCTGAAGACGTGACTTTTCGAAATTTATGGTTATGCCTAATCATGCACAAATCTGGATTACTTTCTTTCTTACCAAAAAAACCCCACAAAAGCCAGCACCCAACATCTCCTGTGGCTTATTCCAAAAACATATTTATTCCATAACCGATAACCAGCAATACATCAGTACACCAGTAAGGTTGTACCGGTTTCGGCAAAAGCGTTCATCAACCAAACTTGATAAGATAAGAAAATGCAACTAGCATTGTATCTCCCTTATATGTGAAGTCTTATGACGCCCTCTAGTGCACATAAAAAATATTACCATATAAATACAATAGTTATCATGCTGCAAACATGATTATCTAAACAAAATAAAGAACACTTGGTATGAATACAAATACATAATTCTATATAGAAATGTTTCAAAACTGGTCATTTAACCCAGGAGAAAAGAGGGCCCCCAATTTAATAATCCACATTTTCTCTTTGTTTGTCAACATTTCATGTAATATGTGGGCCTCTTTATTCCTAAACCTAATATGGTCAATGACCATAAAACTGAAAAATCCCGTCGGATGCTTAGACACATAACTCAAACCTTTCTTATTTTTGATGTCACTTAAATGTTCCCCAAACCCTATTTTAAATGGGCGAGACGTATGTCCAACATAAAATGCCCGACAACTGCATTGGGCTAAATAAATGACCCAGGTAGTATTACAATTGGCAAAAAATGGGACGTGGAGAATTATGAGATGTAAAACTATGGGACTTCAACGCTCTGGGACAATAAGTGCAATGACCACAAGGATAACAACCCAGTATCAGTTGACCAGTCATAGTCATTTGTTTAGTTAAACATGGACCTTGGTCATAAACTTTTTTATAGTGACTAAATAGGGATCCCAAAGACTGCCCCTTCCGAAAAGAATAAAGACATCAATCCCCAATGTTTGTTTGTGTCTTTCGACTTTTCATGGTTAGGGGTCGCCACAGCGGAACTCCGGTCCGCTAATGATTGGTAGTTGATTTTTATGTGCCGAGTTACCAGCCTTGACGCACAACCTTCAACAAAGGTACGCCCATTCACGCATGTCTCCACGCAGAAGATGCTCTAGCTGAGAATCGAAACGGACAGCGTCTTACTGCGAGGCGACAACGCTACCATACCGATCCCCAATGTAATTATTTAAAATGTCATCTGATCTTAATAGATGCCAATGTCTATGAATAATATTCATAAAACTATTGGTGTTTCTCCCATAAGTTGTAATTAATCTAAGTACCTGTGATTTTTCCGTACCCTGAACCCGATATGACAACTGTGATCTATCCTGTTGATTGGCAAACCGACTGGCCCTAGTGATGTCACCCACTTGATATCCCCTACTCTTGAACCTAGATATTAAATCGCATCTATGATGGTCGTACATGGAGGAATTTGAACAAATCCTTTTAATACGAAGGAATTGTGTCTTGGGGATATTCCTAATGACATGTTGTGGGTGGAAGATTGTAGCATGTAGTAGGGTATTGAATTGTGGAAACTTCCTAAATACTTCACTCTCCAAAGTGTCCAAATCTGTTCTCCTAACTGACCCATCCAAAAAGGTTATATCTGATCTAGAATAAGTCAACTTAAATACAATACCCTAAATATAGCAATTCAAATATTCCAAAATTTCCAAAAGGAATTCTTCATCTGCTCTCCACACCAACCAACAGTCATCAAGATATCTCCTCCAAATGTCCATTTCATTTATATATATATTGTGACTGGTATCATATACCAACTGTTCCACCACGTACGCCATAAATAGATCCACATAAATGGGGGCAAAAGAGGCCCCCATAGCAGTGCCCTGAAGTTACCAAAAGCACCTGTCTTTAAAATAGAAAATATTGTGGGTCAGGACCATTTCTGCCATGCAAATTAGAAGGGTATTGAAACCTGGTTTGTACATATTGGCTCGATCTAGCCAATATTGCAAGGCTATTAGTCCTGCCCAATGGGGGATGTTGGTATACAAGGAGGTGACATCTAAAGTACATAAGAGCCAGTAGGATTTCAATTGCATGTCGGACATAATAAGAGAGAAACTGGGTCGTGTCCTGTATTCTGGACCATATTAATGCTAGTAACGGTTTTAAATATAAAGTTAGAAATTGAGACAAAGGCTCAGTTAAAGAGCCTCTGCCTGAAACAATCGGTCGACCGGACGGGCTATCGGAATCCTTATGGATCTTGGGCAAGAAGTAAACATACTGTTTTTTTGGATGATCTACCCTAAGATGAAAACAGACTTCTTTAGTGATAATGCCCTCATCTTCTGCTAGATTGAGGAAGTGATCAATATCCTGTTTAAACTTATTGGTTGGATTAACAGCCATTTCCTGATAATAAGATTTATTATAAAGTTGACGCTCACCCTCCGCTTCATAGTCCGCCAAATCCTGAACCACCACTGCTCCACCCTTGTCCGCAGATACAATAACAATATTCTTGTTATTAACAAGATTTTCAACACATAATCTTTGCTGTTTATCCAAATTATCCTTCACCATATCTTGTTTACTCAAATGTAAATACAAATCTCTAAGAACTTCATTCTGAAAAATTTGTACAATGGGTAGCATAGGTGGCTTAAATAAAGAGGACCTGAAGCAAACGTTTCTCAATTCAGAAGAACACATCTTGCTCCCCTCAAAGTTGTGAAAAAAGATTTTAAATTAAGACTACGACAAAAATTCACAATATCTTGTGCGAAATGATACTCCTGGACAAAGAAACCTGGCACAAAGCTTAATCCTTTATTTAACACCTCCATTTGTTGCTCATCCAATCTGACAGAAGATATGTTATGCACATTACTCACTTTGGTATCTAAAATTTGGTCATGTTTTGAAGAATCTCCCAAAGACCCATGGTGTTTTTGATGCTTCCTGCCCCCTCGTCTCTGAGACTTGTGCCTACAGGGATTCCCCCTACCAAACTTTGCTCCAAATTATTCCTCTTGGGAATAAGGGAAACTCCAGTATGGCCATCCTCCCAATCCGTATTGGATGATGAATGTTCACCAGATATAATAGACTCCCTATTTCTTTTTTTCAAAATAGATTTGGGCCGTGAAGCTCTCAATGACTGCTGGGTGGTGTGGAGAGCAGATGAGGAATTCCTTTTGGAATATTTGAATTGCAATATGTGGGGTATTGAATTTAAGTTGACGTATTCTAGATCAGATATAACCTTTTTGGATGTGTCAGTTAGGAGAACAGATTTGGACACTTTGGAGAGTGAAGTATTTAGGAAGTTTCCACAATTCAATACCCTACTACATGCTACAAGCTTCCACCCACATGATGTCATCAAGAATATCCCGAAGTCACAATTCCTACGTATTAAAAGGATTTGTTCAAATTTCTCCACGTACGACCATCATAGACGCAATTTAATATCTAGGTTCAACAGTAGGGGATATCAAGTGGGTGACATCACTAGGGCCAGTCGGCTTACCAATCAACAGGATAGATCGCAGTTGTCATATCGGGTTCGGGATACGGAAAAATCACAGGTACTTAGATTAATTACAACTTATGGGAGAAACACCAATAGTTTTATGAATATTATTCATAGACATTGGCATCTATTAAGATCAGATGACATTTTAAATAATTACACTGGGGATCGATGTCTTTATTCTTTTCAGAAAGGGCGGTCTTTGGGATCCCTATTTAGTCACTATAAAAAAGTTTATGACAAAGGTCCATGTTTAACTAAACAAATGACTATGACTGGTCAACTGATACTGGGTTGTTATCCATGTGGTCATTGTACTTATTGTCCCAGAGTGTTGAAGTCCCATAGTTTTACATCTCATAATTCTTCACATGTATATAATGTCCCATTTCTTTGCCAATTGTAATACTACTTGGGTCATTTATTTAGCCCAATGCAGTTGTCGGGCATTTTATGTTGGACAAACGTCTCGCCCATTTAAAATAAGGTTTGGGGAACATTTAAAGGACATCAAAAATAAGAAAGGTTCGAGTTCTTTATTCAAACATATATCTAAGCATCCGACGGGATTTTTCAGTTTTATGGTCATTGACCATAGTAGGTTTAGGAATAAAGAGGCCCACATATTACATGAAATGTTGACAAAGAGAAAATGTGGATTATTAAATTGGGAGCCCTCTTTTCTCCTGGGTTAAATGACCAATTTTGAAACATTTCTATATAGAAATATGCATTTGTATTCATACCAAGTGTTCTTGGTTTAGTTTAGATAATCATGTTTGCAGCATGATAACTATTGTATTTATATGGTAATATTTTTTACGTGCACTAGAGGGCGTCACAAGACTTTACATATAAGGGAGATACAATGCTAGTTGCATTTTCTTATCTTATCAAGTTTGGTTGCTGAAGAAGGCTTTTGCCGAAACCGGTACAACCTTACTGGTGTACTGATGTATTGCTGGTTATCGGTTATGGAATAAATATGTTTTTGGAATAAGCCACAGGAGATGTCGGGTGCTGGCTTTTGTGTTTTTTTTTTTGGTTGGATATGCTATATAGCCGTGCACAAGTCATTCGTGCAGGTATTCTTTCGTTGGTTACTTTCTTTCTTGCCATGATGAGTTGATGTCTGGTCGGGGCGGAGATGAGCCAGTCTAAGTAAGGAAACACCTGGAATCTGTGCAGTCTTAAGTGAGCTGCTACCACTGCCATCATTTTGTGAACTCCCTGGGGGCTGTGGTGAGAACAAAGGGTTATCTGAACTGGTAATGACTGGCTCCTAGCCCGAAGTGTTAAGAATCTACTGGATTTTCTGTTAATTTTTATGTGAGTGTACGCGTCCAGGAGATCCAGTTGTCTTTTTCCAGAAATGGAAGAATCTATTGAAATAAGACCATCCAGAACTTTGTCTTCCAAAGTTGTTCAGACTGCTGAGATCCAGAATTGGTCTCTAGTCCCCCATTTTCTTTGGCACTAAAAAGAATCTCAAGTTCTGGATCCTTTATGGTCTGGGTGGACCTCTTGGATGACTTTCTTGCTTAGCAGCTTTTGTATGGCTGCTTGTTCCCTCTGACTGGGTGGAACATAAAGGAAGGGTTTGCCAAAGGAAATCTCTGGATCCCTGATGTTGCAGGCCTCCTCTGCAATGAGGGTGACGTCTACCATATGAACATCCCCCTCTGTCTTTCGGAGAAGACCCTCCATGTGTGTCCTGGAAAGAACCTTCTGATTTCTTGAACCACATTTTTCCACAACCTTGACGATTCCTCGAAAAGGATCTTTGGGGAGTGGAAAAATGTATGCCCACAGCAGAAAGGGTCTTTCCATTCTTCTCAGACCAAGACAACGCTATCTTTTACTCTGGAGCCAAAAAGAGAGGTGCCGTCAAAGCAGCAATGACAAACAGACTTATAAGATCCGCAAAAATCACACAAACGCACCCAGTCGTGTCTTCTAATGGCTATGCCTGAACCCACTGCTCTTGACGTTTCTTCTGCCACATTAGAAATAAAGCATCATGGATGAGTTGGAAATTGATTGTAGGGTCACCAGCTCAGAAGCGAGAGAATCTTTCACCTCTTCAGACACGGTTCCTTTGAGGGTACCAGAAAGTTCTTTAAACAGAGCCCTCTGAAGTCTAGTAAAATGTGCCAAGTAGTTCAGAGACCTTCAGGCAAAGGTCACTGAAGCTGTGATGATATGGGCAAGCGTCAGCATAACCAGCTGGAGTTTTGTAAAGAAGGATATATCTTTTGAATATCAAACTGATTTATACAAGATGCTTGTGTTAGAAATGTATTAGAACTGTATGACATTTTTATATTAAACTGATTTTTTACAGATTTTTATGCTGAAAAATGTATTTGTGAGCTTTGCTTGTTATCAACAGTGCACCCTGCTGAAATGGAAAGAAATGTACATGTACCACTGTACCTGAATTACATGCATATGTTTTAAATACAAGATACTGGCACGGCAAAAGTTAACTAAGAAAAATAAGGGAAATGTAAATGAGCTGTTAAACCCTTAAAAGGCACCTTACAGTGCTGAACAGGACCAGAGTCGCTGGTTCTGGGGAAGAGCCTTTGTCTATTAGCTCAGTGAAAAGAGGGGAGGCCCCAGGCATGGCCATAAACATTTGGATGTGTATTGTGGCCGTCTGGGCTAACTTCCTGTCTCAGCTTCAATGGGGCATACTGCGAGAACCTAGAGTCAGGTCACCAGATGAGGTCATTCTGCCAGCTCTCTTGAAACTTATAGTTTAGATACTGCAAAGAAAAATCTCAGAGTCTACAGTATTCTGTTTGGGAAGCCTGACTAGAAAGACCCTCACTCATAGAACTGCCTTGTGGTAGTAAGTCAGAATATAGTGAAGCTTAGTTTAGATGATGTTTTTTCTTTATCTGTCTGTGTCTGCCCATCAATCTTCTTTTCAATATATCCTGAGATCTGAACTCTATGGTTTACTGAGAATATATATTCAGTATTTTCATGTACTTTTAATATTTATTATTAAATATATTTTAAACCTTTACTGTGGCTGGTCCTTGTAGAAAGTATCTAACCTTGAAGAGTACTTACATTCATTTGGTGACACTGTGGGGTCCACTTCAGAAGGCCTAGCTGTCTTGGTGAGTTACTACCACATGTATTAGCAATAATATTACACAGTATAATTGGATACCCTTTGTAGGAGCCTTACAGGAACTGACTGGTGGCAGTGAATCTACCTTATAATCTGGGACAAAGTTGGTAAAGCAGGTAATCTATGCCAGCCTTTCCCAGGTGTGTGTGCATGCGAAAATTAAATCTTAAAGAGTGTGTGTGTCAGCTTCTTGGGGTGGGAACACGAAGCACTGGGTTTACAGAGGGTGCTGCAGGACTTGGCTTGGACACTCGGCTGAGGACCTAACCCTACAGCTGCACCAGTGAGGAGTCTTACTGGGGATCTGGAAGGAGACAGCTATACAAACATCCAGACCCCGGGCTGAATGTGCTCCCTGTGTGCTCTTCAGGAAAACTGTACTTGATGCAGTGAGGTCTGCATCTGGAAATAATGAGTGTATCCATTTGTATTTCAACTGCACATCCCTCTTCAGTTTCAGTGGTGAGGATTCAGGCTCCTTGATTACTGGCCCATCATGGGGACGACACACATTGGTGTCCATTACATACTGGTAGCAGTGGTGTACATCACAGAAGCGTAGACATGCTTCCCAAACTTGTCCAATGCCAGGGACTCCATGTCAGAAGGATGGACAGAGGTACTTTCATCAGCAAGTTCCTTTCTAGTGGCTGCCGCCATGACAACAGCATCAACAGGAGGACCTTTTGAACAAAATTGCTTAGACTCAGGAAGGGTCATAATCTTGTCTGGCCTCTTGAGAATGGGATCAATAGAGTCAGGTTCTTTCCATGCCCGCTCGAGACCAACTCCAGGTGCTTATCAGTAGGCAAGACCACCCAGGTAGTAGAAGGGCTTGTACCAAAAGCTTCCAGTAGTACAGATTCCTCCAAGGGTTGCTGTACTTCCAACCACCTCTCTGTTTCAGGATCTCAAGGATGTCTCCAAATGAGATCCTCAGGAGGTGACTGTGGGGACCCTTTGCCCTCATCAAAATCTGTGTCCTCGGTGACTGATTCAGGGGAACAGATATGCTTCCTCTTGCATGTCCTCTTCTTAGGGACCTCCGCAGTGGGATACTCCGGGGAGAGGGATACCTGCTGGGAAGCCTGTGGTTTTGGTATTGGCTGTCCCTGTAAAAACAAAAAGATAGCAGAGACTCAAGGAGCAAAGGTTGAACAGATGAAGACATAGGATCCGAACTGGGAGGCATTGTCTGGGTCTGAAGTGCAGACAGAGCTCTCTCTAAAACCCTGAAGGCAGAACGTCCTGGAGAAGGATAAGGACATGGTTCTGAGAGGCCATGCCTCTGATCCCTAGTTCCGTCCTGCTCCAAGGATACTTGCTCCGAGGCCGAAGTCTGACCTGAACTGACCTGCACCAAGGCTCAGAGATGAAGAGATGACTCTGAAACCCTTGGAGTCAATTGCAGCACCTCAAACCCGGCTGGGTAGAATTAGGTCAGAGAGCTCTCCAGATCTGATTGAACCAAAGAGCTCAGAGCAAGTCTCAGATCCGGAGACACCAGAATCCTCTGATCTGAAAAAGACGGTGCTAGACTACTTGGATCCAAGGACTCTGAGACCTGGACAGGAGCCAAAGGAGGAACTGGTAGAGGAGGAGTAGTGGATGAATGGACCTGCAGACCCAATGGGGTAGGAGCTGAGGAAAAGAAAGGCTGGCTATGCTGCAAGAGGATCTTTCTCATTATCCTGTCTACATCTTCTTCAGTGAGACTTCTGGATGAATGGGTGGATAGAGCCGATGGAGACTTTGGTAGTTCTAAAAATGGGGGAAGGCACTCTAGATAGAGCTGGGTCCACCAAAGGAGAGCACCTTGTTCCATGCAGAAAAGGTAAAGTGGACATCTGATTCGAGGTTTTTGGATCTGACAAAACTTTACTTGTCAGAGACTTCGGATCCGAAGAAGCAAGCGGATCCAATGGCTACTACTTGGACACAAAACCGAAGAAAGGACTGGATATGATAATTTTTGCTTCTTCATATGATCCAAAAGAACTACAGGATCCAAAGAAGTTATTTTCATTGATTTTTTTCAAGGACCTGGAGGATACTGAAGAGGTGCTCAGAAAAGTAAGAGCCGTCTTTTTAGGTTATTCTTTGGAAAGTCCAGATACAGCTTTGTCAAAGAATGAAGGCAAAAGTCCCTTTAGATTAAGTTTGTTCTTGTGATATACCAATGCCCTAGGGTTGAAAGTGTGGCAGACTGTGCAATTCTCCTGGAAGTGGAGAGGACCTAAGCAAAAGAAAAAAAAAAAAAAAAAAAAACACAAAGTGTGCAAGCCAGACAGAGATGATATGACCACATTTCCCACATTTTTTTGAGCCCAGCTGGGCTCTTCTTTGTCAGCCATCACCAAAGTGAAAGGCCAAGCACAACCACAACAATAACAGGAATACAAACAGAATTACAACTTTTTCTTTTAACAAAAGGAAGGAAAGGACAGAAAGTACCAGCAATGGTACTGAAGACTACGATAATCAAAGAAGAAAAAGATGGTTACTAACAATAGCAACCAGAAATACTGAAAACGATAAAAAGGAAAGAAAACAGATTTGCTTGAAGAGTAAGGGAGCAAAACTAACCAGTATACAAAAGTAATTTAGCTAAAACAGGTTATAAGTAATTGAAGACATTTTTTTTAAAAGCTACTTATTGCCCAAGCTCAAGAGGTGGAGCACTTCTGTTTGCTGGAAGCGGCATACGAGATCTAAGGTAATGGGTGGTGGTGCATTCTGGGTAAGGGAGAAGCTTGAGAGCAAGGTTGCCACGAGCTTTTACAATGGCTGAGTTGGATCTGAACTGATCAGTCGAGGTCAGAATGAAAATTAACATCAGATCATTTGTTGTTGAGAATCAGCATCCTGCAATATCCACCATTACCTTGTTTAAATAGCTGAGAATGGTTAAAGTATTTGGTCATCTGTTTCTGGTAATTATTAGCCCTGAATGCCAATGTAGAAGCAGTATGAACCCTTTTACTCACGTATTTAATCACCCTGCTATCCTTGTCTGAAGGGAGGGCATTGACATTAGGAAAGAGTTTTGAAGCCTTAACAGGTGAGAGGGAAACTGCAGAAGGGTCTGCCACAGGATTTTTACACAGAAACTTAAGATCATCATGGACTTCATATAATAATCTGTCCGGTCTCTTGGTAGCCAGAGGCTGGGAGTCAGAGGCTGGGAGTCAGGGGCAACAGAAGTGGATTGAAAAGCATCGAAAAAATCTTCAAGAACAGGAGGTACAGGGTAAGGGGCAGGGGTACCAATTTCCAAAAGGTTGTACTATCTTTCTGCACCTCTGAGATATGCCTATGCTCCCACTCAGAATGCTTCATCAGATTTAAGACTTTCTTGCCAAATAAGCTGCTTCTGCTAGAGAATCAGGTGAAATGGAGTCATCATCCAAAGTGAGAGTGCATTTGAGGAGTGAGAGTGCATTTGAGGAGTAAGCCAGAGGATGGTTAGAATCAGAAGTCTCCTCATCTTTAGAGGAAGACAAATCCACAGCCATGTTTTGGGGGTGGGGGTAAGGGGTTGAGAGAAGAAAGGAGGAGACTTCAGAGCCAAAATGGCTTTAAACAAACCTTGAGAGAAATTCATACATTCCTTCTCCCTAGAACAGGAAGGAAGATGTTGAGGGGAAGCACCATGTTTAGTTTTCTGATGCTTCTTTTTTTGGTGTGATGTCTGCCTGTACAAAACACAGTGGCTCATTACCCTGACGTACCCTGATTAATTTATCTGAGATCTCTTCCCTTACCAGGATCTGAGAAATGTCCTCCGATATGAAAATTTGCAGTTCACCTCTGTCTGCAGAATCCTCAGTCATCAAGGTCTCCAACAGGGTCTCCGTAGAGGGCATCTGAATAGGAATTAGATGCATCACAGGTTCCGAAACCTCAGAGGGTATATGTTGGAGACTGAAAGAGATGACCAAGTATCTAGCATAGACCTTTTATGCTCTTTCTTAAGAGGAGGTATGTTCAGGGAAACAGAATCTGCCATCCTAGAGTGAGTAAAGCATTTGAAATGTTGGGTCTCCAGGAAAGTATTAAGATAGGACAAACAGGACCACAAGGGTTTAGTTACAAAGGAAAAGCAGATAAAACAAGTGTTATACTCATGTTCTCCTCTGAAGCAACAGAGACATGGGGTGTGCAAGTTTTTATATGGGATTTGTCTACTTCACTCGCACTTAATCCTCCTAGGGGAAATCTAATACCAGTAAGAAAAAAAAACAGTTAAATATAAAGGAAGGTTCCCTCTAACAAGTCACTTATCAGAGTATTCAAAGCAAAGGTACTAATGCCCAAACAATCAGTCCATCAGATATGCAACCTGCATTCAGGCTGGTGGCAAGATAGTCTGAGGAATTACACTTGTACATCCACCTATATACTCCTATGCTTGTAAGCTGAGGTCATACAATGACTATGACACTGAAAAATGTAACGCACTAGTACCCTGGCTGAATGACAGCAGTTGATAACCCATGTATTAGGAATACTGCAACAGTGATCTCAGTCAGGACATCTACAGTGCTACCATAGCTCGGCAGGAAAGAAACCTTACCTTGGGGTAGGATGACCTTTTGTTGTACTGAATCAATTAGTGCACCTAGAAAGAGAATTCCTGTCTGTAACTGAAGTTGGGACTTGGCAGAAGTTGAGTGCGAAGGCTAACTTCTGGAAGCAGTCAACGGTGACTTGCAAGGTTGTCTGAAGCTCTAGGATGGAATTCTCCTGGATAATGCAGTCATCCAGGTAACTGTAAATGTGAACCTCAAGAGTTCTCCAATAGGCTACAACTGCAGCTAAGCATTTGTTGAAACCTCTGGGAGCAGTGAATGAATCAAATGGTAAAGCACAGAATTGGCAGTATAATCCAGCTGCCACAATTCAAAGATATTTCCTGTACTCCTTAGCTATAAAAGTACATGAAGGCATGTTTCTTTCAGGTCTAGGACAACCATACAGGCTCCCTGAAAGATCGTGGACAAAGTTTCTGTAGGGTTAACGTTTTGAATTTTGGAATGTGCACAAACTTGTCTAACTTTGAGAAGTCTAAGACTGGTCTCTAGGCGTCTTCCTTTCTAGGGACCAGATATATCCTTGAGCAAAACCCTACGCCTTCTTCTCCTACAGGTATTGGCTGAATGGACCCTTGTTACAGAAGTTCTATTAGGATGGGTAGAGAAGTCCTTCTTGGTCTTCTGGGGGCTTTGGTTACCAAAGGAAATTTTTTTTCCCTGAGATGAATGAAACAGCCTTCTTTTAGGATATTTAAGACATATTGGTCTCCAGTGCTGAGTTTCCATGGCTGCAGGAAGTCTCCCTGCTAGATGGAGGGATGGGGGTGATGTGCATAGTCACAGCTGTTCTGGGGGGGTTGGGGGGGCAGGGACTTGGATCTTCCCAGGTCTTGAGGATTGCTCAGATTCTCACCTACTCTGTTTTGGTTTCTTGCCCTCAGGGACGCCTCCCCTCTTCCTGACTCGAAGGCAACAGCCAAGATTTTGAGGGGTAATTCCTGCAATGGCTAGGTATGACACAAACATTTCTTTCACTGTCTTGATTTGTTTCCCTATCTCAAAGACTTTCTCGGCTGGGGGGACCAAAGAGGAACTCCTTTAACGTGGGGCATCCAGAAGTTCCATCTTTACCCATGGGCAGAAAGAAGCAGAGTCCTAAGACAGGTATGTCTATGAGTAACAGAACCCACAGCAGCTGCCCTACATGGTGCAGCCAATGCAACATAACCACATCTCAGTTAATGTCTGAACACCTGAAGTGATGCTAT